>NW_008674151.1:0-22066 GCF_000695815.1 Acanthisitta chloris
GAGGAGAGGAGAGGAGAGGAGAGGAGCCTAATATTGCAAGTTAAAGACCTTTTCATCATGTCCATTCTCATCAAAAGACAAACATATCATCAAAATATTTTCTATTTTAAGCATAAAGTTATCATCTCCTTTCAGAATATATTTGGCTTGCTCTGCTGTTTTATTTTTGCTATCTGGTAAGTCTATTAACTTGAAATATCCCTCTGTAACACTCTTCTAACACATCTAAAATTAATTATTGTAAGAGAACTGTAGCCAAAAACTATATAACCTCTCTTATACATAAATTTTTAATCTGGATATGGAAACAGGCACTCAAAATATGAAAATCCATACTGGCCTTTTGTATATAAGACATGCATATAATTCACACTTGATAAATGACTCTTTAAGGTGGATCTCTTTTAGGAGGAAACTACTAATTATACTGCAGCCCCCATTCATTTCACCTTTACATCTTGCACAACTTTTAAAAAAATTATACTTTTTTTCATGAAATAACAATATGTAGCAGTTTCACGAGCTTTCCACAAATCTTTCTAAATAATTCTTAAGGTATTGATTTCTCAGTCTAATTATATTGCATTCTCAAGCTGTTCTTATGAAAGGAAGGATGCTACTGTTAATCCTTCACTCACATCAACAAAAAGCTTTTAAAATTTACACCAAACAAGATTGTGACTTTAGAAGACTTTCAAGTATGGATATTAAACACTTATTGCTACCAATAAGAATATAAAGAAGGAACTGTGTGATATATGTCAATGACTAATCAGAAATATATTGAACAGGGGCATCATGTAACATTTATATCAGCAATGAGCCTTCTTAATTCAAAATGTAATGTGAAAAATTTTCCTTATGCAACTTTAACCACAAAAAAAATCTCATTTGAATTTTAGCAAGTTGTTATGATAAGACTTCTCCTCCAGTACCAACAAAAAGAACTGCATCTGACTGAGGCTGGAGCACCTTCAGACACCTCAGAGCACCTCTGGAGCTCATCCAGTCCAGCCCCACTCTGAGCAGGATCAGCCAGAGATGATTGCCCATGACCATGCTCAGTCAAGCTTTGAATATCCTCAAGGATGGAGACATCACAGCCTCTCCCAGCAGCCTGCTCCAATGTTTGACCACCCTCACAGCACAAAAGCTTTTTCTAACTTTAAATGGAATTTCCTGAATTTCAATTTTTGCCTTTTGCCTCTTGTCCTACCACTGGTCACCACAGAAAGGAAAGCCTCATCTTTACTTCTCCTAGCAGGTATATATTCACATGGATAAGCTTTCTCGTGGCTGGGCTAAACAGCCTCCAATCTCTCGGTCTCTCCTGGTATGAGATACTTCAATGACTGAAGGCACTAGCATCCCTTTCAGATGGTAGTGTGGGTATAAAGCATTATTGTTGCACAGGAAACAGAGTTGGATTTTTCAATATGCCAAAAATTATCTGTCTTTTGCATATAGTTGTTTGCTTCATTAATAACCTTAATCAAGTAGTGTGGCAGGAGAACCACATTTCACCTTTCCTTGTTAGACACACTAACTTATTTCTGTAGCCTGTATACAGAATTTGGCAGAAATTCTTCTGAACTTTGAGTCACCTAGCATGTACATCAACATGTATACTGCAGAGAAATGTAAAGTTTTTTTTTATTTACCATGAAATGTGCCATGGTTACCACAAATGGCAGTTCATAATTCCATTGGAACTGCCAGACAGAAAAACAGTGAACATTTTTGTCTTTCACATTTCCTTTTAAACTTGATTCCCAGAACTTCTATGTTCCAGTTCATTGTTACAGCAATGTGAAGGCTAACGAGTTTATTGACTTTATAGGTGGTTTCCAATTAAGAGGAAAGTAAAATTCTTAGAAACAAATTATAGCTAAGATCTTCTGTCATCAGTAAGAACATATCTCAATTAGAGAGTAATAACTGTCTCCAACAGAAATATATGGAGAAACCGGCTCCAAAATATTGTCTACTCATATCAGATACCATTTCATTCGAAAATGAATAGACACTTCCACTGTAGGAAAAATGCAAATAGCTAAGTCAAATAAAAAGCTCTGAGCAGGAACAACAAGGCATTGAAAAGTGAAACAGCATAAAACCATTGCACATGGACTCTTTATGGCACTGAGTTAGGAAGTGGTAAGTATATTTTCAAAGGAGCTGGCACATTCACCTAAAAGACAACAGCTATTTGGAGTTAAGCACAGAGGTAAACCAAAGTCACAGAACACATGTATATACTTAGTGTATATACATATGTGTCTGAAATGGACAGGAGGAGATTGTTTTCAGTTTCAGTTTCAGTTGCAATCAGATCACTTAATTTTGCATTTCTAGCTAACCCCTTTGCCAATTATCAGGATATTACAACTGGCAGATTTGAAAGTGTCTATTATTAAAATTAAAAACTTCCATAAATTATGCTTTATTTCCATGTTTTCTCTTAGTTGTGCCTTTTTTGTTTGCTTGCTTGGTTTTTTTTCCTAGGGCTTGATATGAAAAGCCTGGTAAAATAAGAGCAACGGATTTTGGCAAAATAATAAGGAAGATTTTAATCCAAAAGGAGTAGGGAAATTATTTTAGTATAAAATTATGTTTGCTTAAATTATATTACTAACCTTCCACTCACAACATTCAAAATGCATTCTATAATAATAGATGTATCATTTAAGTAATTTCAAAGTGTACAGCACTAGGGAGATATCAGCACTGTTGCTTCTTCTGCTGAGTTACTTTTGATTCTCAGTATTATACTGTTCCATTTTAAAATTATTTTTTAGCTGTTCTCAATGTCTTGACTTTAATAGAGGATCTTCTACTTTTTTATTATTGAAGGTCTATTTTTTACAAATTTATTATAAAATCTTTACTTCTGTTCATAAGAGAGTAGTAATACTGCTGTTTTCAGCAGTTTGAATGCACCTCCATATTAGAGATATGACCCAAATGCAATTAAATACCTTAGTATGCAATATAAATCTGTCTCTAATGTCAGTTGAATTGGAAAATTTGGTATTTAAATATAAATTAATTTTTCTTTTATGTTTCATCAATATATATAATTCTGCCTTTACTGTCTCAATAATTAGACATACTACATATTATTATTATTAAATGAAAAAAATGTACGTATTTCAGTAAACAGGTTACTGCTAAAATTATTCCCCTTCCATTTTGATTTCCTTTTTGTTTCCAAAAAGACTAAATAAAAGATAAGTACAATCACTTTTGCTCTTTCAAAATGTCTGGATTGTTTTCTCAGACACCAATAGATCTAGATGAAGATTAAGATATTGAATTCCCTTATTTTCTCTGCAGTTATTCACACATTCATCTACACATATATGCATCCATATGCCATAAATATATCAGTAAATACTAAAGAAATCTGAGAACAGGAGAAAATATGGTATATGATTTTTTTTTTGTTCTTTTGCCATAAACAGAATTTCAGACAGAAAACAGTTGTGCCAAATGCTGAAGCTGCTCTGTGTCAATGGGTCATGGAAGTTTGTAATATAAAACACAATCTTCAGGATTTAAGCTCAATTTTTTTCCCTAATGTAATATTAATACTTTCAAAAATATGACTGATAAGATTCTGAACACCATTATTTCCAACTTAAATTTAACTTCTTTGTCCCACAGCATAATAATGTCATTTAGCCCACTTGAGCCAAAGTGAATCATGCTATTAATATAGCAGACTCTTAAATGTAAATCTAAAAAGTCCTTTGAACTGTTTCTTTTAAGGTTTTCTAGCCTGTAGTGATTCCATGACAGTTCATTTGAAGGGCAATGCAGTGGAAGGTCATCAGTCCGAAAAGATGAAACTAATTTCAAATCTCAAATATGCCTTCCTCTCTAGATGCCAAATATATCCTCCTCTCTCTTCCACTCAATTCTTATAACTGTTAAGAAACTCCCACTAACTAAGGGACCATTACGATTCCCAGGGAGCAATTCATTGAAGAAAATAAAACCTTCTGTTCTTCTATGCCACTTGGAAAAGAATATAGTGGAAAACAAAATGAGGGCTTACCTCCAATCTCCAAGGTATGTGTTGTTTGTGAGGGACAGGTTGGGAGGTGCCAACATGAAGAATATAATGTCACAGTGATACTCTATTTTATAGAGCTATTTTAACAGAAGTCTTTAATCTTGTTCTTTAAACATTGTGCAATCAAATCACAAAATGTAGGTAAGTAAACTGACCCAGAACAATATACACTTAACCCTTTGTTTGTAAAATGGAGCTGACTGTGGAGCTTCTGTAGTAAGAAAAGAAGACAACAAATCAAGGAAGAAAGTCAAGAACGAAACAATCAAAACATTGTATTTCACAAATATATGCTAATATATGTTGCCCTAAGGAAGCTGATATAATACAGATTTTCTATTTATTTTTTGTGAAATAAAAGCCAATAAGAGCAGCAGTATCATTATGCTGGATGCTATATGGTGTGCAACGTGATGTGTATCTCCTGACTTTACAAAGCAAATACAAATTCTATCCTTAATGTAATTGCAAGTGAAATCTTCTCAGTGTCAATACTGCTGAAGTGCCAGAAATGCATGTTGAAAACTCTTTGTATAATTCTATGAGATTTAATTTTAATAGTGACTAATCTGGAAATATGGAAAGTCTCAGCAACTTCCACTTCTCCATCTGTTCATAATTTCCTTGATCAGAAGACCAGAAATAGGAGTATTATCCAGAGTACCTGACACTTAGATATTTAAGGTGTAAACATACATGGCCAGCATAAAATTAAAGTTTTATCATAAGAAACAAAATCTATGCTACCAGAAAATATTTCCCTCCTGACACAGTGTCAAGTAAACACTTCTCATAATTAAGGACAGGAGTACATTCTTATTTTTATTTTCAAGATAAGCTTAATTAAAATAAATAACGAGAGAAGTCAGATGTATAGAAAAAAGTCTTCAAGTGAGTGAATGATAATCCCTAAGGGATAAGGTTACAGATTCAAGGAACACATTAATGAAACATTCATATTTTAAGGCCATGACAGTATTGGCACTATAAAACATCCATATGGCACCAGCAGAAACAGCAGTACTATCACATTAGCACCACATTGTTCTGATAGTGTGTGTAGTTTTATGCAGAAACCTTGACACTGAACTAATCTGATTAGTGTACTGTGCTTTCCAGTGGTTTGGCTTTATTTTGACAGGATCTAGTGGTAACAGAGCAACTTTCCTTGCAGAACTAATCTGTGCATATTTTTCATTGCAAAACCTCTGTGATTTTAAGGACCCATACTAAGCATAACAATATACTGAAATTGTTTGTGAAGTTAAGAAATACAAATGCAAGGTTTAGAAGCATTTTTAAGATTGTGACCCTGCAAAGACTGGCGTACTTAATTTTAATCCCTGGGCACATTTGAGTTCCAGTCATATGGAGTAGGAATAACAAGTCAAGGAAGGTGATGACACTGATGAAACTGTGTCCTTTTTTTTATGGTGTGGGGCACCAGCAAACAGGAAGCAAAGGAAAATGAACTTCATTTGCAGGCTTTTGGGGAAGCATGCTCCAAAACAACCCCTTCCCTTTTTTTACACACTGGTTCCTGAAAAATTTGTTGGAAAGACGTTGGTAGAAAGATTTCTAAGGTAGATTGCTTTCTACTGAGTCTGTGTCATACCTGGGTATAACTAGGATATTGATCTATCTGTGGGAATGTGTCAGCCCTGTCAGTCAAGCTGGTGTGCCCTCAGCTCTTGTTCTCCCAGGGAAGTACTTTCTCAGGCCACTTGTCTGTGCTACATTTCCAGAAGGCAGGCAGGCAATGACTGGAGGCATCATGACTCAGAAAGGCCACAGTTCCAGAGGGTGGCAGCCTGGTCAGTCATAGGAGGAGAAAAACACTCAGACACCTAGAAATTAAAAGTAAAAACAAACCAAAAAAAAACCAACAAAAAAAAACCAACAAAAAAACCCAAATAGACCAAACAAAAGTAATTTTAGGTCTCCTAAAGGGAGTTTACTGGAATTCTCTTTTCCTTTAAGTTTACTCTTTCTTTAGTTTGAATAAAAGCAAGCATACAAGCAAGAAAATAACCCTGGAAAAACTCAATTATACAGATAGTTTCACTTATGTCTCCACTTGCTCCCAATGAGTGTATTACACATGATGAGTTACATCAGTCTATGGCACGCTATTTTTGCAGGATTTCTCCTTGACTCTGACTATATTCTAAGGGAAATTTTTCTGAAGGGTGTGGATGCTTTTTAAGAGCTGGAAATCTCCCTTGGGAAAGTTTTCACGTCAGCTCAACAATCTATAGAAGTGTACAAGTGTTCTGTATTAGAGTTTCTACATAGGCTTACGCATGCATAACCATGAGTACTACATTTACTTCTCTCATGTGTTCTTTTTCCTTTGGATTTCAGTTTCCAAAATATTTTTTGTAGCAGAAGTTTGTGAATATTTCCGAGTTTGAATCTTTGAGATTATTGTTCCTCTCTAAAGAGATATACCAGTGCCAACATAGTTCATGGATGATTGGATGTTATTAAAGTTGCAATTTATCTTTTTTATTATTATGATACTGACAGTTCAATATTAAGAACTGAAAAATAAACTTTTAATTTCCCTATTTTTATCTACCTGTTTTACTTTGATGAGTTCAACTGGTTCGATTGCTGCTGGATGTATTTCTTTCTACTTAAATCTTCGTTGGGAAAGAAAGGAGTAACTGCTCCATGTTCTGTGTAAAGTGCTGCCTGGTTATTCTTCTGGCACTTCTTATTGTAAGTGTACAATATGCTCTGAATTATGAAAAGTGGTTACATGAAAAGAGTATTTGCATGACACATTGTGCACTAGACCATATCTCGGTTCTTGCTTCCCTCATTTCCGTCTTCCAGCATGTCAGGTCTTTGGTTTGAACCTGCATACTACATTGTTGGCTTAAATTTCCTTAATGGAGATCTTCATATTGCATCAAGCTACATTCAAACCAGGATACTAACGTGACTTCTGTTAATTAACTGCAAATAGCTCTGACAACTTCTTGGTTCATTGCCAACCATATTGCTGTGGGAGACTTTTTCTTACAAGTCATGCTGGTGTTCTGCACTCTACCACCTGCTAGTGCCAGCTTCTCACACGCCTGGGTCTGTTGCCTCTGGTGCCATGTTCTGCATGTGGCAGGGCTGAGAATGCTGATGTGGTGCCCACCGTTCAGTTTTTCTTGCCATGACAATACTGTTCCATAATGGAGTGTCTTTTGATATTGTCTCCTCAATTTAACAACAGCAGAGAAAGAAGGCAGCTCCCTCATTAGAAACAAAATGGAGATGAGAAAATCACGTTTGACTAAGCTACAGTGCTGCTACTACGCACAGAATATACAGCTTCAGACCTCCTGTCTTCAGTTCATTAGTCAAAACTCTTCGGACACTACCATGGTTTTGGTATGTTTCTATCTCACAAGCTTTGTTTCTGTCAGTTTTGATATTGTTGCTATGTATAAAATCAAACTAAGTCTTGTTTTACAAGCCCAGCTTTGCCTGTGGAATCTGAGCAGTGCAAGAACTTCATTAGCAATGTTATTCTTCTCTATGGTCACTACCACACTCGATTTAGCTCCAGTTTTATTTTGTGCCATAAAACAAGCTTTTCTGGTCACAGTAATTCTGTCACAACAATGATCTTAGAGCCAGTAAAGGACGTTAATTAATTAACAAAGAAATAAGTGGCTTAGCATACAGTCCCCAGAGGACAGTTCTCCTGAGGTGGGATGACTGAAGGCTGTATCAATAAGTATCCAGCCTGGGGACTAAACACAACTCAGTGGGCTGTCTGAGAGTGGTCTGCTTTGATTAGGCAGCAGCTCACAGACAGATTTCACAAGCTGGGAGTCCTGAAGTGAAGGCAGGACAAAAAAGACTGTTTGTTCAGAGTGGTCTGGGAAGAAATTACAGACTGGACATTGAGGTAAGGAGGCCTTTGTCAAGAAGAAGAGATTGACAATAAAGCAGTTCCCCAATCTCCAATAAAATACACTTTCTAAATGTCAGAAAACATATGGATTGTAAACACATGCTCATGGCCATCTGTCTGTCCCTCTAATGAGAGATGTTTTGCATGAGAGTCCAGCATTTTGTTATGCCTCTATGAGAAGATTATCATCTTGCTGGCAATCAAGGGGTATGCATCCTGTTCCCTTAGCCATCTGTGAATGTCTCCCAGCTCCTGGGTGCTCTTTCGCTTTGAATCCCATGTTCCTTTCAGCAGAAAGGTAGGAGTGAGAATGGCTTGGCATTTTACCAAGGCTCTGCCTGAAATTAATGATGGTTTAATGATGGTGCAAATATATAACAGGGAGGCACTGTAAAATGTCAGGTTATGAATTACTTCTATGAACTTTCACCATATTGCTGGGCCTAGAAATGAGACACACATTAGTAGATGATCAGTTGATCTTCCTCTGGGATCAGTAATGTCTCAGGGACCAATAAAGACAAACGAAAACTGAAGCCCCTACTTTCCTATTTTCATATATATCTAAAATGCTAGCAATTTAAAAGCAACCTTGAAAAAATGCATTAGATTATAAAGTATCAATGAGTCAAACTAACAGTCAAAGCCATATTGTGATGTTCACTGTACAAGTAGAACACAAGAAATTATTTCCTGCTTCAAAAGTGCAAGGTAGAAATTCGTTACAGCACAGCTCCAGCCTAATTGTTTTCAAGGCTTCGATAAGAGCAAATTGTGGAAGGAGTGAAAATACTCAATATGGCTAGTAAGTTAAAAAGTAGCATTTTACATGCTCTTCTTGATACTTTCCACGTTAGGTCCATGAGCTATATAAAGGAGAGCAATAGAAGTTGGAACTCCTCTATTTCTACCATAGTCTCCAGGCTTTTAATCCAACATTTTGCCTTCCCTTTAAAATACTGTAAATGTGATCATTTATCAGTCACTTTGTCCAGCATTCTAGGCTCTTTCATAGAATTTGGACTTGGAGAACTGGGAATAAAGCCACATATTAACTGCCTGACACGCGAAGCATGGTAGCAGACTGCTGACTTCTCCAGATGTGAGGAGATAGGGAGATGTGTATTGAACTGTATTGAAAAGCTGAAGAGGCTGCAGTGGTGAACACAAAAACCTGAATTTGCAAATTGAGAGACCATGCCAACCCTTGCTTTAGACAGCAAGTAATATTTCACAGTAAGTAAACCATTCTTTGTGCTGTGCAATCAGCCAGTGCAGAAACTTGACAACAAGAAGAACTTCATTCAAATCCAAACTATAACTAAGAAGGATTTTGATTTTTGACTTTTTTTCCTGTTGTTCTTTGGAATATGAATCAAATTACTCAGTGGAGGAATTCTTAACAGATGGTTGCCATTTCAGCCTCAGATGGCAGAAAGCCCTAGAACCAAGCAATTATAGAGTTCTTTGATGCAGAACCAGCTGAACAGATTTTAATAACTTCTTCAAAATTGGAGACACCTGGCCCCCCAGAAAGTGCTTCAAGCTGGGTGATGGAGGTGTGTGATAGAAATATATTCCTGATGTCACCAGCAAGATTTTGGTGACAAAATCATGAGACCAATAGGAAATAATGTAAAAAACACTTTTTTTTTTTTTAGTTTTCTAATATTAATGCAAATGGCCAACTAAAATAATTGTTAAAATAATTTTTAAAATACTCTGAGGCAAAATTGTATTGTTTTGATTTTCCATTACTGCAAATATTTTACTTTCCTTTAAAAAGTGCTGTACAGGATATAGATACTCAACAACATCAACTTTTATTGCTCACTGTTATAAAGCTCAGGAGCCTAACCCGGAAAAGATCAGGAAGTACATATAAAAATGTTACTTTGCCTTGCTGACTCTTATTTTATTTTCTTGATATAATTCATGCTTTTGGAAGATCTAAAAATACTCCCCTAAACGTAATATATGCTTAAGAGAAGCCATTAAGCCAAAACCACTGGTGTGAGAGGTCTGTGACAGCTCTCCTGCATGGACAGAAAAGAAAAGGGGCAACTATTGCTAAGTTTTAGCTTCACCTGAGTCACTGCCAATTATTCCATTCTCTTCTCATTCATTCAGCTCTGACTCTGATGTCATAAGGTCTTGTTTATCTCATGCTCAGCAAAGCCCTGCCACAATCCTGTCCCTGTCTCTACTACAAGTGAGCTGAAGCCAGTTCATTGCATGGCTTGGGCATGGGACATTAGTACTATGTATGGTACAAGTGCTCTGCATGGAATCTGGTAAATCAGTTTGCTTTGGCAGCTGACAACTCTGGTCTAATGAGCCAATTGTTCTTGATAAAGCAGATAAATTATAAAGGAATTTTACAATATTGTTGTTGGACTTCATAAATCCAGGAATTTCTCTCCAATCCTATGGTTCAGTTTTCCTTAGAACCTCTCCTTCTTGGCATAATAGATTAAATAAGGTAATTGTGTCTGTGTTAGTAGAATATCAGGTATTCTTTGGAATTTGAAGTGTGAGTGTAAGAGCATAGGAGTGTAAAAAAGGTAAATATTGCACATTACTCTGGTAAATTGATTTGTCTGAGTTTGTAAATTGAAATGTAACCACTGTACCTTTCTTCGGTAAATTTACTAATTCTCTATGTGCTAAAGAAATGATTGTTTTACAAACAATGTTCCTCCCTACCCCAGCACCAGCATAGCATTTCTTAAGACTTCATGTTTTCTAAAAAAGGAACAAAAGACACAAGTGGAATAACTATTATTTTATCTGCTGGTGCTATTTTGTACAGTATTGAAATGGGATGACTAAAAGCCAGGGGGAAGAAATGTCATGATTTTCTTTATGAAACAACGTCTCTTAATCCAAACTGAGCATTTAAACGGCTAAAGCTTACATCCCAAGTATTTATATGTAGAGTATGGCCAAGATAACACATTTTTTAACTTGACTCCTTTTATATGTTTAGAATCAGATTTTGGTTTCATGAAAATCAAAATCAGAAAAGCTCCCGTTCACAAGATACACAAACTCAGTACAGACATCACACATCCTTCTGTTTTTCCTTGTCCAAATTGTGTTTGACTGATTTATGTTATGTTATCACATACACTAGCTTTTTACAACATATATCTGGCAAAGTTATCCATAAAACTGAATACAATAAACACTGTAATGCAATCATTCAGTTTTGGTTTGAGATTTGGGAATTAGTTCCATTTAAGTGGACTGCTTTTCACAATACTATCCATTCAGTTGCATGCTTTCTCTATTCATTGGGACAACCTCAGTAACAGAGTAGATTTGAGCTCAGTACATTGTGCCTTAATTTGATCTTTTTGTTTCCTGCAAAAAGAAATCAGTAGGATAAAATGTATTTGTGACCATTTTTACATTCAGAACAAAGTGAGGCTGGAGGGAAAGCTAGCACCTCATTTCATTCCCATGTCTTATAAGATACTTTCATGTAAAAAATGCATGAGAATATTTAAGCAGAGTTACACTGCGGTCTATTTTCATACATTTTTGTACCTTCACTGTTGTCCTGGTCCTGGCCAGGACAGGCTTAAATTTTCCAGCAGCCAGGAAGGGTGTACTAGGACCCTGGACTTATTCTATACCACCTCAGAGTATGCAGAGGGGACGGAGCAGGCAGGGGATACTCTTTGTTCCGGCCCCAGTAGGGTCGGGCACTGTGTGTGGGGATAGGGCAGTGCCAGGACCTGTGTGGTGAGCGATTGCGTGTGTCATTTGCCTGTCTTGTACACCGTGTTATTAATGCAGTTGTTACTGTCAATTTTCTTACTTCACTGTTGTTTCTCAGTAAATTGATCTTATCTCAACCCATGATCTTAACCTTTTGTGTCTCCAATTCCCTCCATTCCACCGTGGGGGAGAGAGTGGGGAAGTGAGCAGCACGTGGTTTGGGGAGTTTCAGTGGGAACACTAAATTGAGACATACCACTCCTAAACCACTACAACTGTAAACAGACAAACAAAACATCAGGAAAACTGACTGGAGAAACAATTTGTCTGTAGTCTTAAACCTTTAAAACTCTTCCACAGTGTTTGCTATATTATTTTAAAATGTTTTTCTTTCACCTCTGAAACTTCTTTGAAGTAAGTCAGAGTGTTTTATTTCTGTTTCTAGGGTTAGACATTTCAAGGTTGCAGGATGGCAAGATCCACATGATGTCAGCCATGTTATGATGAGTAAGTGCCATGATGCTGCAGAGACAGGGGATTAAAGGTGAATGCCTGCACTTCCTGATGAAGAAGATAGTGCTGTTGAAAGAAAAGCATTTGGAAATGCCCATTAAGAGAGAAAGGATTATGAAGCAATTGGCAATTTGTTCTGTGAACGAGCTGCAGTTAATGGTGCATATAAGTGGGAAGAATGTGCAGCCTTTAGCTTTCTGCTTGAAGCATAGCTTCACTGGGAAAAAAAGGGGTGAAGGAGGGAGGGGTTGAAGAAAGAAACTTCTGTGTGCCTTTGCAGCACCTCAGATTGGTAAAGATAATTAGGAAATGGTTGTCCTAAGCAGATGTCAAGCAAGGAGAGGCTGGAGAAAGATTTAAGCCTAAAGTCAGAAATGCATTGAGGTTGCCATACTCTAGTTGCTATGAAAAGAAAAGCAGCTACTGCTTGTGAAATCTGACCATGTTATGACTTCAAACTAGAGCAAAGAGATAAGTAGAAAACATATGAGGTTAAAGATACTTGCATTTTTTGTTATAGTACTTTGAAGCAGACACTGTGACTAGCAAACATAATGGATTCTGATTACATTTGAAAGAACTAAACTGATTGCTAAAAAAACCTGTTAGATCACATTATAATATGGACAAATCAATGGTATGTTTAGTTCTAGGACAGCATTTATGTAAGATCAGAGTATGAGCTATTAGACTGCAGAATTATTGATCTGTTTAATTGCACGCATTGGTTACCGTATTGATTCTGATTTTCCATCAGTGGTGCCTCAATTTTCATGAGGCAGCACACTTCTCTAAAACAGTTTGATATAGATTCATGCCTTGTAATTGTAGATATTTGGCTGAAGTGACTCAGTTAGTTGATAAATACCTAGGACTCTTTTGAAGACAGGGAATATATCCTCCAACCCTTCACATTTTGAGGATTGCATGCTCAAGGTGGGTGTAGCCATTGTGTGCTTCCTGATTCTTCACAGCTCTGTTGCGATCAGTGTGTAGTTGTCATAGAAAGACCATGGTATGACTCCAGAAGTTCATCCACGTTCTACAACTCACTAGGCTGAGACCTTGGTGATAATCATTATTACCAATATAGTGGGATATAATCTTTGGCTGTGCTTGATATAAGTGAAATTAAACCTGTGGTAATCGGTGTCCTCTAGAAACTTAGTAGGGAGTACATATTCATCTGTACAGCAAGTGTGAAATTAAATATTACTGGTCAAGAAATGTGTTTTGATTTTTAGTGTGGTATTTATATCATTATAGCTGTGACGGTTCTCAAATTATTTCCTCAGTCTCTATTCATCTTCTGCTTCTCACATAAAACCATCCTTAAATGGTTGGTTTGGTCTTTGCTTTTGTAGTTGACTTTTTTCAAGTTACAGTACTGCTGTAGCTGTTGATATTATATATCATATAATAAGGGATAAGGGAAGTCAGTCTTCTCTGGCAGAATGGATAGTTACATTAAAGTCTCTCACCAGATCATACAGACCCTCATCCTGACTTCAGGAATGACTGATTATAATCTGAGGTGAAGGTCAAATTTCATCTTACTTTTAGGTGCTCTTCATTCTTCTGGGCATGTGCCTTCTGTGTGGTTCTGATGTGTGACAGAGAAATACTATCCTACTGTGTGGGTTTGGTTCTGTTTGTTTTCTATGTCCTTTGTTGGAACTTGTCCTCTTTTTTTCATTATTTTTCATGATTCCTACTTGCCAAGCACTGCTTGATCTCTCTGCTGTCACCATCTTTTCTTCCTCAGAGTCAAAGAACAGAGAGGTTTATGTGCCAAGACCAGACAGACCATTGACTTCATCTCCACCAACTCTTGTCTTCTTTACTAAGGCCAAAACCAAATGTCTGGGGAGGAATTTCAGAACTGAGAAAACATATTAGGATATACTCAGTCAGTGAATTAGTCATTTCAAAACGTTCCTCCAGCCTCCAGTATTTTGTGGCTCAGGAACTTTGTGAGCCTGCAGCTGTGTACAATGATCATCATCAGGAGAGGGAAAATTCAATATTATTAATTTTTGCCTAGTAACATTACAATAAAACTGCACTACCAAGATGAAATGCATGCATTTCACACATGCTTTTACCAAGGGCTTAAGCAGATGAATCTAGTCATGACTGTAAAGCTGATGGCAGGATAATGCTGTGTGCCTTCATCTTCTGCTGTAAATTGCTGACATCATAGCATGGGCAGCAGAACAGAAAATATTCAACACAACTCTGTTACTCTGCTAGCACCTTTCCTGAAGATGCCTTTTGTAGTTTGATGAACTGTGAGCTGTGGTGACTGAGGGTTTTCAGACATACCTACCTGCATGATTATTTTCAGCACAAGATCAGTTAGGACAGCTGAGGGTGATGATGGCTTAAGACTGCCACCGAATCTAAGGAAGGTGTAACTTCCAAAGTAGGAGTCACAGCACTCTTGATGTGAGCTCCTGCACACAACTGAAGCTAAGCTGAATGAAAGAACAAACATCTGGATTCTTGCTCCTATGAGATGAGGATTCTTGGAGACTGCTAGTCACCTTATGAAATTTTCAGCAACCCAAAGAGCAATGATAAATTTCAGTAAAAACATCTCTGTTGCTTATTGACTTTTAAAACAGCTAGACAGAATTACTTGGCAGTAAATCTACTGTGTTTCAATAGTAAACATGTTTTAGTAAATAACACATGCTTGTAAAACATTTGTGTATTACACAAATTTAAAGGCTATAGGAGTTGTTAAAAATAAGCATGGACTTAATAAAAACCATTTTATGTCCAAATCCCTAATTAAACTGCTGTAGCAAATTTAGCATAACTTCAAACTCTTCCTGCCCTACCTTCTTTTACAACTGTATCACACTCCCCCATGAAAGAAAAATCTCTGTTGACAATGTTTGATATTCTTTAGGCTACTGAAGTGAAGTATAACTAAAGCATATTTTCATTATATTTCACATTCTGCTTACTAATATTTGTACTATGTGGCTAAGTTTCACTAGAAAAACAGTCAGTGCTGCCAGCAACAGAACTAGAATGGAAATAGAACAAATTAAAAAGCTTGTTTCGATAGCCTAAAGTATAAAGACATAAACAATGTAAATCTTAGGCTGCCATGCTATTCCTGGTTTCTCAGAAGAGCACCTATGGGTGTCGGCTGCTTCACAAAAGGATAGTATTTATATAGGTTTCTTCAGCTCTGGCCTTAGTTATATACATTTCAATAGATTTTCATTTAAAATAGATTTATAGCATTCATGTCTTGTTTCCATGACCTCCCCAATTCAGTCACACTTTTGTCTCCTCTTTACATAAATGCCTTGGGTCATTTGCTTATTTTAATCTGCACCGAATAGTTCTATCTCAGGTTACTCAGAGCCGAATTTTTTAAGAAAAGTGATCTATAAATCCTGTGTGGAAGCAACAGGGAGGTACTAGTTGGTACCAAAAATATTTTTGCCTACTTCTGTTACAGCAAGGTACTTTGAAAACTCAATTACGTTACATTTATTTGTTGGAGTTTTAAAGAAAATTATAAAATTCAGGCTTTTAATGTGGGCATTCCAGTTGGACAGGCTAAACATAAGACATGCTTGATTCCATTTTAGAATCACAGGCAGTGATTCAATTGGATTATAACCTGGACAAACATTTGTTGGGACAGGCAAAAGATATTTTGGTTCTCATTCTGTCATCATCACTGAGTTGCTGTCTTGCTCTGAGTAGCTCATGTCATCTCTTCATTGGTTCTTTTTATAATTATTGTCTGCCATGTTTGGTTTTCTTTAATTATGCTTTTTAATAACCCCTTGGTGTTGGGACTGTCACATTCTAGCAGATTGTGAAGTACATCACATAACCCCATCTGAGTCTCCATTCAGAATAAGCACTGTTCCTGCAGAACCATTTGTAAACATCCAGGAATTCTCAAAATGAAAGCCCAGGGATCCAAAAGTATTGAAAATTGTTTTTCAGGTCAGTCACTCTGAACTAGTTTTTTCTTGGGAAATTTTAAAAAGATGCTTGTTATGTTACAGCACAGTATCCACCCACAAACTGTCAACCATCAAAATAAAAAAATCATTCTTCATGACTCCACATGACTACTCAACAGAAGGGTCTCCTAGGCTTCTGTTGGGTAAGAGGAAGAACCAACAGAGAACACAAACATAAGCCCAGTGCCAGATTCTGGACGTGGGATACTTAATCATACTAAACAGGTTACAGTTGCTTGCAGAATTGCCTGTGTCATCAGTTTAGGAAGAGAGTACCTCAGCTGGAAAACAACTGTGGCATTCTGATATCCAAACTGATGATTCAAGTGATAATTGGAGTAAAAATACACATTCCCAGCCCTTTGTCAAGAGGATTGTGCTGTTCCAATCATCATACTGAACACTCAGCAGATGTACAGAAGACAGGAAATAACTTGAGATTTTCTTGGGTTTAGCAGCATTTTCAGAGAACTCTTAGGAAAAAAAACCCACGTTTTTCTGGAGCTACCAGCTAAGCATGACTTTTAAGCTGTATAAAGTAACAAAGTGTGCGTGTCCATGGATTTAGTGAAAGCCTACCATGTGTGCTTACAATGAAAAAATCAGCTGGCTTTATAAAAAAATTGTGCACCTCAGAAGCAATTATTAGACTAAATTCAGATTTATTTTTGTCTCTGAACTGCCCTGAAGAACTTCATTAAAATGAGTTGTTCTAGACAGAGCAAGGAGAAATCACTTTACTCATCTTACCAGTAATTTCATTAACCAAGCAGTTCCCCTGAAAGCAAGATGTTCAGCTAAACTCAGTGGAACAGAATGGCTTATGCACAAGAGAAAGCAATAACATATAGAGCCATTTTTTTCATGCTCTTACCTAACTTAAAGTCATGACATTATCCTAAAAATGCAATTTCAGATAGCAGGACTCTGAGATGTCCGTCATGAAACATGATGGACACTGTAGCCTCCCATTTTGCAGGATGGTTACAAAAACCTAGAAGGAATCACATTCAAACCTGGTTAATCTGTTTGTTGGTACAAAGTCTCAGCTCACAGGGACTCCTAGGCTGTAGGGCCCTGGTAGATATTTGGACATTCAAGTAACTGTGATGGAAGCAAGTTTGGCATGTAGGAAATACAAGTGCTTCCCAGCACATCATCAGCAGTGGCACGTGGGTTTTCATGCTTTAACCTTGGGTTTACATGGCTTGCCTTAGCTCCAGTGCTCATGTGCTCTACTACAGGAAATGTTTTAGCAACAGAGGCTGGGACCAGTTTGAGATCTGTCCAGAATTCCCTGTGCTAATAATACTTTATTACATTTCAGAGAACTCTCAGCAAGGTTCCTGCTACATAACTGCTCAGGACAGGTGGACACCAGACTGCAATAATGGTCTATTATAAATTTTGTAATAAATTGGATGCTATATGATGGCTATTGCATTTTAATTACTATAATCATTTTACAGGTATTTCATACATAAATTGTGTCATAGCAACTGTGTTACTTATTATTTAATTGAAATAAAAATGCCTTACATATTTTCCTATCTTGGAAGAAAATCCACCCCCAGGCCTCCTAAAATTTGCACAACATTTATACAGAATTTACTACTCACAGTGGAATTGTAGCTAAAAAGATTGGCCAGCTGGCTATGACTGAACTCGTCTCTAAGAGAAAAAGCACTCAGCAACTTAAATGCAAGTACCTTGATATTATAGACTAGATTAAAAACTTCTCTTTTACCACCATACAGGGAAAACATTCTATTGTATGGCTTTTGGTTTGGCCATGTATTGCTATTCCTGAATCACTACTATACATACTTGGAGATTTAGACAGATAACCTTAGTTTTCAGGTATGAACCCTACAGCAGCAACAATTTTGAGTATGTGGCCAAAATTCCCACAAAAACAACAAAGGAGACAACTTTTTCATGTATTTAAAGCTGGGCATGATTCTGAAAGGTTTGTTGCATCAGGGACCTAATGCTACTACCAATCATATGTCAAAAATGTTTCTGAACTTGTATAGTTCTTATCAATTTGGCTAGATTAACCTAATTCTTAGAAAGGCTTCCTAAATGGATTTCTGGGTAGTATTTTGACTGCTACATAAAAAAGGCTTTATTTTTGTTAGCTATTGAATGACTGCCTAGTGATCAAGCCTGAGATTTGCCTCTCTTTATTTTTGATATTCTAAATAAGCTAATGTAATTTTATGCTCATAGATCACGCTTGGTATCTTACAAGAAAAATAGTGACAAGTCTTAAAATGCCGATGAAGTGTGCTCTATGTTAAACATAATCAAGCAAATTTCTGTTCATGAGTATGTGCATTTATGATTTAATAGCAGGTGAATTTTTAACCTTAAAGAGAAGTTATAGTTATAATATGACAATAGTTCTGAAAACTTGTAAACCAGTGGACCAGCTATGCTTTATTCCTCTTTTAGAGATACTACCTCAAAGGTGAAGCAATAATCATAGTTGTGTACACTAATCTTTCTCCCTATTTTCAATGTATACACCAATCTGGACTTGAAAACATTTGCCATTGAGTTACAATCCTCCTGGCTTTCCTCCAGAAAACCAGAACGCCACAAGCGGATGCTGACAGAACTTTGCCATATCTTCTCACTGTTAGCCCCAGCTCCACCCCGAAATTCAAACTGGAACTTGGCAGAATTTAAATTATCATAGTTACATTTACACATGAACATGAATTTACCAGCATAAATAGAATATTGCTGCCTACGTGGACAAATAGTTGTTCATTGTTCTCCTAAGGATATCTTTCCTCAAAAAAATGGTTGAAATTTTGTTTCATGTAAAGGATTTTTTGCAATTGTATCCAGGTGAATATACTTGAAAAACCGAACCCAGCAATAACAGTGTAACTTGTAGAGAGCTTTCAAGAAAAGGAAACACCTAAGTGGAAGTTAATATGTTAAGTTTGAAAAATTAGATGCATATGTGTCAAGAGATGCTAAAAGTCAAATAATAAATCTTGTTTTTACAGTTTATGTGTTTTAATTAATGGATAAGTTTGATTGTGTTTTAATTAATGGATAAATTTGATTGTGTTTTAAGTTATCTGAACATGGTTTTGGTCTTGTTTCTTATATTATTACTGCTACTAATTTGGGCAGAGGTTGAACCTGTGATGCACTACATAGGAATGAAGGCATGGTACTCTGCCAAGCAGAGCCTTTCTTAATTAAAAACTGCCTACATCAGTCTTCAGAAACTGTAACAAAAGAATGAAAAAAAGAGGCAAAAAATTATGCTTCAAAAGGAAGCCAGGAGAAAAAAAGTGGAAATAACATGGAAAAGTCTATTCAAGGCAAATACTGAACTACAAGAGTGTTGATCCTCAGGTTCAACAATTGGGCAATACTAGGTCCAACAACATGTAGAGTGATCTAATGTATTAGGGGCCTGACCCTATTGAAATCAATAGAAAGAATTTCAAAGGATTTTGAGTGCTTTGGATATGAACCAAAAAGTAAAGTGATATTTCTGGGGGACAGTTTTTTCATACATCTTTTGACCTGTGATTTATACCATCATTGAAAATGTAAGCTACCTTAATATTAATGTATAAAACTAATAGGGATTGTTTAGCAACCAGAAATTATATTAGATTGTGACAATTATTACAGAAATACTGTCCTTTTCATTAGTCTAGGAGTTTTTTCCCTATAAATATTTAATACCATCTAATCTTGCAACACTTAGCAGACTAAATGGCTTTTTTCAAGTGTATCTAGAAAGTAAATACAGCATTTTTTTATGCAGAAGCATTTGCCTTTAAAATGACTTTTTAATTGTTTGTTGTTTTAGGCTTAAACTCTACAAATAGAATAGAGTATAATCTGAGCTTCTGGTCTTTCAACTGTACTGATAGAGATCATACTGAGGACTGTTTCATTACTGAACTTGTATTCTTGTTTCATAAAGACTGTAATGTTACACTTGGGTCAGTGAGGGAAAGGCTTCACTGACCAAAGGTCTCAGTTTTGTTTTCATCAAACAAAGAATGTTTCTGAAAACATTTTTATGTTATCGTTATGCTCAGTGTAAATCACTAGCCTGCAGTTTTTAAGTTTAAAAGCTGACAAGATTGGACTTTGAAGTTGTCACCAAACTGTTTCTCCACTGGACTTACTCATGATGGCTCAGTGCTATTCTCTGTACAGGAGTGGCAGAGCTTTCTGTGCTGATGAAAATTATATATTACTTCATGGAAACTGAAGTACTGCCCTGCTCTGCTTCCCTAGTGTTAGCCTCATTGATTCACCAGACTGAGTCTCTGCAGAGCTTCTGGGGAAATTTCTTGAATCCTTCCCACAAGATCACCCAAGTACCTCCCACAGGGTGAAAGAAATGAAATTCCTTTCCATACAGCTGGAAACCCAACAGAGAGGAACAGAGAAATCAAGATCCAACAGCAAATATTAGTTCCTCTGGTGTCTTCAGAAGCTCAGTATACCAATCAGCATGGGAGCTTGTTCTGGAAGACTTAGAGAAAAACTGGGTGATCGGTGTGTTGGTGTCACTATTTCTTGCCTGTCATACAAGGACATAGTTATTAAGCTTGGTTTCAGAGCTGCATTATAAAGTATGAGGGATTAAAATTCAGAGTGTATGTCTTCTTCATGAAATACTCCCCCTCAAGGACAGCAAAGTTGTCACATGCCTGACATTGACAATGGTTTCACTAGTAAGCTAGACATAAAATCTAGCTACCCAAACCAGCTCTTTAACATCAGTTTTGTTTCTACATTTCAGTAAGCTTTGAAAACAGATATTACACAAAGAAATCCTTACGTTTCTGAACTACTAGGAGAGATCAGTCTCACTGGTTAGTATTCAAAGGAGTCACTTAGAATAGAAAGGCATAAATAAGTGATTATTGTTTCCATGGAAAGCAACAAAATAGAGTTACACTTTCATTTCATTTACAATCAAGACTAGCAATTATTCTTTATCTATAGCTCTGTGTGCTGTATATAGCAAGTCTGTTTCACATATTACAAACCCTAAATAGTTGCAGAATATTAAATCTTTGACTTTCTTGTTTTCTTTTTATAGTTTAGCTATTTTAATGATAAGAGATGACTTTTTATGCTTAAATGAAATGTTTGCATATAAGGCTTATGTTTTGTATGTCTTGGAACAGAGCTGTGGATATTGTGATGATTACTGAAATATCATGAAAGCCTAATTTATTTTTTAAAAATATATTTTAGTACACAAAAACTAAAATACCAGGGAGACCTTCTAACAGTCTTACAATACTTAAAGAGGCTATAAGAAGGCTGGGAAGGGACTTTTCACAAGATCATGTAGTGATAGAACAAGAGGGAAAGGCCTTAAGCTGAACAAGGGCAGGTTTAGATGAGAAATTAGGAAGAAATTCCTCACAGTGAGAGTGGTGAGGCACTGAAATAGGTTGCCCAGTGACATTGTGGACTCCCTGTCACTGCAGGTATTCAAGGCCAGGCTCAATGGGGCTCTGAGTAACTTGGTCTAGTGGAAGATGTCCCTGCCCATGGCAAGGGGTTGGAACTAGATGATTTTTAAGTTCCCTTCCAACCCAAATCATTCAATGTTTCTATGTTTCAGATTTTTGTATTAACAAAATATTTATGAAGTAAATAAACAAAATACATATTTGGTTTTCATTGTAAAAGACAAAATTTTAAAAAAAGTCAAAAAATCTGAATCAGTTTAAAGTGTGATTGACAAATTTGCATAGCTCTATAAATACCTGCAGACTCACAAGCCTGGATATTTGCCTTTTAATAGGTAAAACATATCAG
>NW_008674151.1:22092-31511 GCF_000695815.1 Acanthisitta chloris
ATCCAGGCTATCCTGAATTTTCTCCTCCCTGTTATCTGTATATTTATCAATATACCTGAGCATGTGTGTCAAAGTGAATGGTTAAATAAGACTGGTATTCAGATGTCATCTTACCCAAATTTATGTTCTGATGCTTGTTCTGTTGTTCAAATATATTAAATATCAGAAGAAATGTTACAGACAAATGGGTGAGGATTTGAAAACAGATGTTCCTATGCTACCCTTTAATCAATAGACATTGGGATAACCTTGAACGAAAAACTTGACTGAAATCATTCTCAGCTGGTGGATATAAAAGGAGGCTTGCAGGAAACCATGGAAATATTTAACATGGAGGACAGTCCCAGAAATGATTTTAAAATGAAGAGCATGAAGTGTTATTCTGAGCAGAGAAATATTTCTTACTGGCTGGTGCCATACTGATGTCAGTCATGAAACTGACAGAGCAACTGCTCTCCCTGTGATTAACCAGTACTGAACACACAGTTGACACATCGGAGATTTGTATCTGCTCAGGGAGGATGGGGGTAATGTGAGCCTCATGTTCTCACTCTGACTGTGGTCGACTATTGGCAAGCAATGATCCTTACAGGATCTCAAGCTGACATGCTCCAATTCTATTAATCTGATACATCTGTGTTTGCCTTTCATACGCACTCAAATGTATCCTGAGGAAGAAGGACATGCTTTTTTAGAAAAGCAGAATATACCAGCCTGAAGGATGATCTATTTTGATAGAGATCCCTCCATTTGCCATACCAAAGTAAATTATTTACTCTATCAGGCCAAAAATACTTTGCATTTCCAGCCTTTCCCAGTAAAATATTATGTTTAATGCTCTCACTACTTTTGAAGGCATGGTCAATAAAGCTCTTTCTTGACAGGTTCTTGACTCTTAAAGCTGTTTTTCTTTGGCCAGGATCTGCAAAATAAGATAATAAATGTGTTAACAATAAAGTCATGATGTATAATTCTTGAAAAATGTATATATTTCAAATGGTTTGAAGTGAATCAATTAACACTAATTTCTAATAGTGATTTTGGTACTTGCATACAAAATTCCATTGGTTTCTCAATGAAATTCAGGTACAGAAAACAGTCACTTCTGGTTATTAAATCACTTAATTTCCCCTAGGCATAGAGCAGTGCAGAATCTGAGGTGCCTGAAGGAGCTCATCCCAAATGAGTGGGGTGAGGAAGATAAAGAGGTCCTTAAGGAATCAATCATCAAAAACAGCTAGGATGAAAATTCTTGGGGTAGTCAGGGGGACAGAAGTTGCCTCGTGCTGTAACCACAAAAAAAATCATGAGAGTATTCTGTTCTCCAATTGTTGTTTAATCATCAGATTACAGGCTGTTATGGATTAGGATATTGTCAGTCTTTCTTCACAGATTTGTTCTACTTGGTGTAATTAACTTCATGCTTACCAGGCCAGAGATGCTCTAACTTGTGACTCTTCTCTGAAATGTGGAGTTCCTCAATAAATCTGGAATTCTCTGTCACAGGGCTCAATCCTTTGCACATATTTTTAATTGTGGTCTGTTATAATTAGCTGAACAATCCTGTTCAACTCAATAATTAAAGTTAAACAAGTGTATCAATTTCTGTAGGACTGGAGCCTGAAAGATTGAGAAAAATACTCATTGAAACAGATACTTCTGTGTCACAAATCTAGTCAGAGCTAGCAAAGTAAGTCTTGCTTGGGCTTCCTTGAAAATGTTGCTTAGAGGTCTGCTTTGCAAAATTTGGAGGAATACAAATAGGATGTTTCTACATTCTCAGTATCCAAGCACTATGACTCTGTGCCTGTGTCCTTGTGTAGGAGCAAAGTTGCATGCTGAAGTCCCATATCTCCTTCTTTGCCTCTAGGCATTGGTGAGATCAGCAACAAATTTTGCCCATAAGCAGGATCTTGATGTGGCAGTAGGGTCTCTTGGTCCTAATGGCATCATGGCCTGTCTCTAGCAGTGCCATACAGTCAGTGAATGGGCTATGTCTATGCTGGTGGCTGGACCATTTTTCACAACACTGTTTCCTTTCTTTTAAATTGAAGTCGGTGAGACGTAATAACCACATAGCATCTACCTTATCATAAGTGGAAGATATTCTTGAATTAATTTTTTCTTTAAAAAAACAATCCAAAAATCATTTAAAAAAATCTATCTAATTTGCTCATTGCTTCACTCAAATATATTGAATGAAAATTAGTTTCTTTACCTTTCCTAAATACAATTATTATATTCAGCTCAGTTTTGAAACCTGCTCTTTTCCAGAAAAAAGCTTATGATTTTGGGTCTGCTTAGCTTTTCCCATCCTTGTCAGCTTCTCCTGCTCTCTGCCAGAGCTGACCCCACAGGAAAGATGCCCTTTGCTCTTTCACAGATGTCCCTTTCCTCCACCAGATCCTCTCCCTTAGACCACAAATGATCTGATAAAAACAAATTATAGAAAATATTCATTTACTGCATTAATGATGCTAAAATTAATTTTAACACAATTTACAGATATATAATTTATTAGAAGGTCAGACATGCAATTAATTTCATACAGAATATTAAAGAAGACAATATAAAAAGACAATTGTTGCTTTGGAAGAGGTTGCCCATGGAAGTGATGGAGTCACGATCCCTGGAGATATTTAAAAGACATGCACATGTGGCACTTAGGGATGGGGTTTAGCAGTAGACCTGGCAGTGTTAGGTTAATGGTTGGACTTGAGGATCTTAAGGGTCCTTTCCAACCTAAATGATTCTATGATTGCTATGTCTCTCAGAACTACTGATTAGTTTTTTAGTATTTCACTCACTACAGGAATAACATTCTATAGGACATGACAGACGTGTAGACATGAAGGAGAGGTATAATGTCCAGCGTTAGCTGTGAGAATACAGTGTCACCATAAGAGCATACATTGTCCAAAGGATCATGGAATTTGTAACCATTTCCAAAATCAGTAAGTACACAGAGTTCTCTAGTTTTTTTGGCAACATTGCCACAAAATGGGTTTCTCATGACCAAAGGTGGTGGATTTTGATTCATTCTAAGGAATAAGTGCTCATTGCGGTGGCAAATTGAATGAGTCTGTGACTTAATAAAATTAATTCTACAGTATCTTGTCTGCACCTTGACTTCTCATAGTGCAGCTGAACTTGTCTTTCAGCTAGTTGGCATATTTTTATTCGTGTTATTTACTCCTGCTGGCAGAATAACAACTAAAATGAGTACTGAAGCAGTCCAACTAAAGCCATCTCAGTGATCTCAGCTTAGCCTAGAGCATGGGAAATCAAGCATTGCCCTAAGCCAGCATCCTGGTGAGTGACAGTAAGTGGCTGTGACATGAAAAGCAGATAATTAATTTATTGGACTGCATCATAATTTACTTTCTCGCTTCACCAGGAACACTGCCAGTCACCTCAGAGCACAATGTATGAAGGAGAGTTGTTCAGCCTACCTTTCTAGAAATCATGGCCCACCTAAAGCAACCATGATTGATTTGCCTTCCCAACCCCCTCTACTGACTTAGTTTCAGCATAAGATTCTGAAGCCTTGACGTGGTTTACTGCCTTGGTCTGATGCAGTTTAAGTAACTCTGCTGACCATACTCAATTCCTCTTAAGTTAAAGCTTTATTCTTTGTATTTGAAGAGCCTCTGACAAGATGCCTGCAACCAAACCAGAGACAAGGGGTGCCTCACCTCAGAATCCATAGGTTGCTGGTCGCTATTTCATTCCTCAGATATGCCATCCCTTCCCTTGCCGAATTTTTCTGGCCTGTATGAAGCAACACAGCAGGACCAATGCTCACTAGATGCTAGAACTGTACACAAAAGAAAACACTGTTGCCTCCAACACAGGCTGAGTCAGAAGACACCTATGCAGTGCACTGTCAGGTGCATAGAAAGGCATCAAAATGATCAGAATTTTATTTCTGTGAAAACTGGAAAGGCTGTTGGAGGCAATACTAAGCAATCGATTTTGCTTCCTTAGCAATTTGTTAGTCTTCAGGATATTAACAGCTATAAGCCCATTTCTCTGTATAAAGCTATTAACCCTGATCTCAGTCACTTAATGATTGAGTGGTCTCTATCATTTAGTCATACACTAAATATGTAAGAATGTATTCATTGAAGACTAAAGAAAAACACAGATATAACTAAAGCTATAGTAAAATGAGGTGTAATTGTCTCAATGATGATAATCTCAGCTTTTCTAAAACAATCTGTTACTATGGATTTTAGAAAGACATGTAAGAGAAAAATCAACTTAGTTTTTGTTTTGAGACAGTAATTCCGTGTAACCCACTGTAAATACTTTTGGCATATGTTTTTAGCTTAAGATTTTAATAATTTCACAAAATTACTCTTTTCTCCTAATGACTGCAGTATCACAATTTTTTTACATATATTATTAACCTTTGAGTGTTCATGAATCATATCTAAGGGGCACACTAAAGAAAACTAAAACAATCCTAAGTCTTTTAGGTTTAAATAGTGATACACTAGGTTTTAGATATTTTAAGTGTCTGTACATTGGTAAACCTGCTATAGACTATGCACCCCTGCTGTAACTATAAGCAAAGATTAGCGTGGGATGTAAGATGCCAGAATTCAAATGGCATGATTGAACTACAAATAGGAGAGAATAATTCCAGTTTGATCTGCAACCACTGTGATAATAATGGGTTTGTGATCTTACAAGTCCATTTCTTTGTATTCAAGTTCAGCTTCTTTTCCCAGACTCATCCCAGCCAGCTTTAGACACTTAACTAAGGTAGCTAAGACAGGAAATACTCATCAGCATCTAATCTATGTACCCAGAGATATCAGTTTTCTCCACTAATCTGGTGAAAAGTCCCTATCCTGTCAGTCTGTGACTTGGCATGAGCCTTCTAGATAGCCAAATGCAGTATGACATCAATCCTACTGCTCACTTATTAATTGCAGACAGTTGAAAGAAGAGGAAACATGTTTCTCTTTTCTGTGTAAGCCACTGTAAATCATGAGAGATGGGGTCTGTTTCCTGCTTGCTCCTGAAGTTATTGCATTGCATCATGCTATCATTCTGACTTTCCAAGCTTTATGAGATTAACTTATTTTATGAGTACTACTTAATGCAGTGAACATAGTGAGTGTTTATCAGTGAACTGTTTTCTCAGAAGTCCTGTCTCTACATGTTGCCAGGTATGTTTTATCAGGATCTTTCCTCGTGAGATCAGCTACAATTAAGGTCTTGATTGATAGATTTCTTTTCCTTTGCAGAAGAAAAGTTTTTTATCTTTTGCAAAGAGAAAGCAATATCCATTGTTTACAGTAAAATATTTTCATGTCAGTAAAAGTGAATG
This sequence comes from Acanthisitta chloris, assembly GCF_000695815.1. NCBI lineage: Eukaryota > Metazoa > Chordata > Aves > Passeriformes > Acanthisittidae > Acanthisitta > Acanthisitta chloris. Next base: position 27,434 of record NW_008674151.1, read on the forward strand.
TGGATTTAAACACAAATCTTTACATTTCTTTGAATTTTTTGTCTTTTTATTGACATACACTCCTTGAGTTTATTTCCATGTGCTTCAACTACATTTTAATTATTTCTTTTTTAACATCATACAGAGTTTTGATGATCATATAGCCTCAGACAGATTTTTTATATATTTCACTGGTAGCTTCAATAAAAAATTCATGTCTGCAATGTTTCTATTTCTGTTGAAAGTACCACGGAAATTATTTTCTATATACTTGATAGGGTAGGCTAAGATATGTTGGTTTATGAAAAACTGAAATTATAGTCTAGTCTGGTAATCCTCATGATTTGCAAACCTGATCAGTGATACCCTAGAAGTATAGATTGACTCAAATGAGAGGAATTATATGGAAACCATCTCAACCAGCCTGCTGCTCTAGATCACAGGATCACAGAAGGTAAGGTTGGAAGGGACCATAGTGGGTCATCTGGTCCAACCTTCCTGCTCAAGCATCCCAGAGCACGTTGCACAGGATTGTGTCCGGTTAATACCTTCCATGAGAGAGACCCCACAACCTCACTGGGCAGTCTGTTCTAGTGCTCAGTAATCCACACAGAAAAGAAGCTCCTCCTCATATTCAGGTGGAATTTCCTGTGCATAGGTTTCTGGCCGTTGCCTTTTCCTATTGCTTGGCATGACCAAGAAGAGCCTGGCTTCATCCTCTTGACACCCTCCCTGCAGATACTTGAATACAGTCATAAGGACCCATTTCAGTTGCTTCTTCTCAAGGCTGAACAGAAGTCTGTCCTCTCTGTCCTTTTAAGAGAGATGCTCCAGTCCCTTAATCATCTTTGTCACCCCCTGCTGGACTTTCTCCAGGAGCTCCATATCTCTCTTGCACTGAGGAGCCCAGAACTGAACACAGCACTCCAGGGGAGGCCTCATCAGAGCTGAATAGAGGGGCAGGATCACTTCCCATGACCTGTTGGCTATGTGCTTCCTAATGCACTCCAGGATACCATTTGCCTTCTTGGCCACAAGGGCACAGTGTTGACTCATGGACAGCTTGTTGTCCACCAGGACCCCCAGATCCTTCCTTCTTTGCAGAGCTGCTTTTAAGAAGGTCAGCTCCCAGACTGTACTGGTGCATGAGATTATTCTTTCCCAGGCGCATGACCCTGAATTTGCCTTTGTTGAATTTCAGATGGTTCCTCTTGCCGATCTTTGTAAACTGTTGAGGGCCCTCTGGGGTACTGACCACTCCTCCCTGCTTTGTGTCATCACTGAACTTGTTGAGGAGGCACTCTATTCCTTCATCCAAGTAATTAATGAATAAGTTATACAATACTGGGCCCAGTATTGAACCTTGGGGGACACCACCAGTGACAGGCCTCCAACTAGACCCTATGCCACTGATTACAACCCTTTGAGGTCTGCTGTTCAGCCAGTTCTCAATCCTCCTCACTGTCCACTCATCTGACCCACACTTCCTGAGTTTTCCTGTGTGGATATTGTGAAAGACAGTGACAAAAGCCTAGCTAAAGTCAATGTAGAAAATACCCACTGCTCTCTTCTCATCCATCCATGTAGTTGTTTCATTGTAGAAGGCAAGAAGGTTGGTCAAGTATGGTTTACCTCTAGTGAGTCTACGCTAACTACTCCTGGTCACCTTCTTGTCATTCACGTGGATAGAGATGGCCTTCAGAATAAGGCACTCTGTCACCTTACAAGGGATTGAGGTGAGGCTGACTGGTGCATAGTTCCCTGGTTCCTCCTTCTTGCCCTTTTTTGAAGGCTGGGGTGACATTATCTTTCTTCCGGTCCTCAGGCTCCTCTCCTGATCACCATGACCCTTCAAAGAAGATCATGAGCACCTTGCTATGGTGTCTACCAGCTCTCTCAGCACTCATGGTCCACACTGATGTCTGATTCATCTTCAAAGTTAGATCAGTTGAAACATATATTCAGAGCCATTGCTCTTTTCATTCCTCCTTTTTTCCCCACTTTTCTGCATTCTGAAGTCACATGGTTTTTACCATTGACATTGGAAACTCCTGACTGAGTGACTGACAGAGTATGACAAGAATGACTCTGGCAGCATTCTAGCTTTTCCATCTAAATGCTTGATTTGTGATTCTTTCATCTTCAATATTTTCAAGGTTTGATTCATTCCATCTGGGAAAAAAGTTAGTCTAAACTATGTGGTATTACTTTTCTCCACATTTAAAAAAAATCATATTGGTAAAATAACTTCAAGCAAATTTCATCTCAGAGGCAGATTAAGTAAAATGTGCTCCATGTCTGTTGTCTGTGGGCTTTCTGATCACTGGTAGAGGAGAAGAGGAAGCTGGACCCTGGGAATTCGGTTTGCAATAGGAAGGAGATGCAGTTCCATCTGTCTGTGTATGGCATTGCTTAGATTTTAAAAACCTCAATGAGATAAAGCATGAATTCCCACCAGAGAAAATGGAAGGAAAATCAGCCTCTTCATAATTGTTTTTCATGCTGCAATATATTTTTTATTTCATATTCATCCTCTCATCTGTGAAAAAGTGTCTTGGTGACAGCCAAAAAGACTTAGGACAGATTAGATCCAGACTTGTGACACAAAACTTTTATTTTCAACTGGAGATTCAAAATGTTCTATTCAGCAGACATTAAAATAACTCAAAATGTTGTCTCTGTCTTTGATGTATGAAGCCTGAAGAAATGTAGCTGCCAACTTGATCTGATTACTGAATCTTTATGGTCTGATACATTATAGGATGCAGAGTTCAAAAGATGCTTGCATTAGAGTATATAGGTAATCTAGGAATTGTACTAGCTGATTAAGAGAAAGGTTCCAGAGGTCATCAGTAGGGAAGGACTTGCATACTGCATATAACTCTGCAGTCTGGTTGTATATATTTCTCTAACAAAATCCATTAGCCACTGAAGAAAAAGGTTTTTTTTAAATTTTTGCTAAGTTATTTACTTGCATAAATTCCTGTAATAAGTTTTTTTTATATCTAAATGCTTCATTAGAGAGGAAAAATGTTTCATTTTCTAAATGTAGAAGAATTTGCCTACTCATTTTTTCATATGCTTTATTCTTATCCTTCTTAAATTAATGAAAAGCAGCTGCAGCTTACGGTTACATAGTCTAATAGAGCACTTTGTTAACAAAGATGTAACTCTTCATGAACTAAATAGGTTATTTGGTTGCTTTACTTTCTTACTCAAGACCAGTTAATCAAAGTGATGTTACTAAAAGGAGGGAAGTCTGGGCTTAAAGACTCAAAGCAATTTCTATTTCTTCTTTCTTCCTACTATATTCCCTCTATTTCTCTTCTATATATAACTTTTTAACAGTATTTCTTGGGGTTCAGATTATATGATTTGATGTAATAAAATGCACTGTAGAGATGCCCAGATTCAAAATGAATTGGCTCTGTCTTTTCATTCATTCTTTTTTACTCATTCATTCTTCCAAAACCTTAAAATAATCTAAAACATTCCCGAAGTGTTTGACATGTCAGAAAGACAAACCAATGTAATTGAACATTTTCATTACTTTAGGTATTTTCCCCCCTTATAAAGCCTTTTATTACTTGCATGTTTCCCCCTCCCCAACCTCTTTGCTATCAATATTTAACGTCTCTTTTTCCATCATTTGCATGTCCCATTCTCCCCTTTTACTTGAGATCACTTCTTCTTGATTTTGTGTTGTAATAAGCAACAAAGTCCTCATATTTTATATTAAAAATATATTTATATTTGATTGTGGAATGAATAAATTACAAACTGACCTTTACTTTGTGTTTCTGGTTGACCAGAAAACCTCTTGCTTTTTATTAAAGCCTACTGTCATGTGGAACTCTGCCTTGTATAAGCTCAACAACCTCTTTCCCCATAGTTTCCATGCTCAGCTTTAGGAGGGAGAGCCTTAAAAAAGGGTTTACAGCTCTCTCATACAAGTGGTGGGTTTATGCTTCTTAGCTACGCTGGGAATCTGAAAGTCTGAGAAAAAAGACTTTCCCATCAGAGGAACATTCTCTGTCCTAAAGATGTTAATTTCCAATGTACATGGCACATTCTATTTTGGGTCAGTGCTAGACAGCTG
>NW_008674151.1:31531-32013 GCF_000695815.1 Acanthisitta chloris
CTAAAGAGAAGGTAAGGCATAATTTTATTACAAGCTTTTGTTCTCCCCACTCCTAACAAAATCATTAGAGGAAAAGTTTTATATAATTATAGACAATAACCCCACAGGCACTGTGGATTTGATTTTATCAGAAGTTTTGAATCAGCCACATCATATTTTATAATACAGTTACAAAGTACTTCCCTGGTCTCCTTCAGAGATCCTCAGAGGAAGTGTCATTAAGTGCTTTGCACAGGATTAGAAATGGGGTTTCTGCTGAATGGTCAAGCTCCTAGACAGCATTGCAGCAGAATTAAACAATGCCATACAATTTGTTTATAGCACGCTTTGCCATATAATAAACTTTTCTGAAGAGAAGGCAATTTTTCTGTCACTATCCAAAATGATTTCAAACAAGGAAGTCCAATTGTGAGATTTGTTGCAGTTGTTATTATTAACAACATTTTATCCTTCTGAAAACCGTTTAAAAAAATCAACAAAAC
>NW_008674151.1:32082-37873 GCF_000695815.1 Acanthisitta chloris
TTTAAATAAAAATTTTTTAAAAAAAAAAAAAAAAAAAAAGAAAGAAAAAAAAAGAAAATGCACCCTGAAGTCCCATAGAAATAATCTGATTTTACCCCTTAATGTCACTGCCTTTTCCCAGTCATTAAAATTGTGATATAAGCTGTTGAATCAGTGACAGGCTTGACAGGACTAGAATGAGACATTAGAAAATGAAAATTACATTTGGATTAAGGAATACTTTTGTTTAATCCTCACCTTGGAAATCACTAGATAATAGCTTTTAAAGCTATTACATTTGGGAAGAAAAGAAATCTTCTTTGGATAAGTTAGCTAATTGTTTTTTCTTTTGGTGCTTTCTTCAGCTCAGAATATCTTTAATGAACAAGGTCTGATTTTTAGCAGAGAAGTAGAAACCATACTACTTACGTATTATATGTCCTACATTTATGCACATTTTTTGCACCTTTATCCCAGGGATAAACAAAACTTGATCAAATGCCTGCTAAAGTATCTGGAAACTGGAACATTCCCACCAAATTCTGTGTTCAGCAACACCAGGAAACATTACATTGGCACTCCTTGAGCAGTGCCAAGCATGCATAGAATAAGGAGGAGTTTAAAAATACTCCCAAGCAACACTAAGTATCTTAAAGTCAGGCTAGAGCTTCAGACCAATGGCAAAAGGGCTTCAGGGTCCCTTGTATTACTTCTTTCCTCCACCTAATTTCCAGGTCCTATTTCACTGCATTTGGTTTGAGAGACTTTTTAACAACTGTGCTCTGGAATATTTATCCCATGGAAAGCTAATATGTCCCTCCTTTCCAGCTTTACTTCTCAAGAAAAGAACTGCATTGGTCTGGATCTCCTTGAAAGATTTCAGTTTGAATCAGCTATCCTTGTGACTCAGAGTGTAAGGGACTGCAAGAAGGAACTTATGACAAGAAGTCTTACTGAAGACTTTAATGACTGATAACACTGAAAATGCAGCCTAAAATGGCACATAAACTAATCTAACTTGTCTAACTCAATTGTACTTTATATAAACTGGTGTTCATTTCCAGTTTTTCCTTCCTGCATTTCTTTCTTTGTGGTTTTGTTATGGTTATGTTTTTTAATAAATTATTTTAGTCTAACTCATATCTATTTAAAGAACTTCCTCTTAAAAGGTATGGGAAGCTGAATCTGATTTTGGCTTAAACCTATGAATATTTTATATGTAACTTTAGTTGTTGAGCATCTGGGATTGATCACATAGAACCTGTGTTAAAGAGAACACATTCTATGAATCCCAGATGTTTTAATATGGTCCTCCCTCTCAGACTAACTGGATAAGGATGGGAAACAAATGAAAGGTAAATGCTCTAAAATTGAAGACCTAAGCAGGCTTAAATGTAGGCAGGTTGTAGGTGATGGAGATGGTGGCATTGTGTCCCAGTAGGTGTGGGGCCTCTACATTTGCTCCGTTTCATTGTTTTTAAGGGCTGAAATATCACATGCACATAGACCTAGAAAAACATGTTTAACATTGACAGTTAAGATGGTGGTTGGAGTCAGTTTCTCTTGCTGGTACCTGTGCTTCAGCCCTGTCATGTTAACAGTTTTCATGCAAACTTTAATGGCAAACTAAAACACATGGTATCTCCAAGGATAAGAAAAGAAAAGCAGAAGTGGCACTCAGATAATGTGCTGGTAAGCTTTTACCAATTTCTATGTAGCTTAATAAGAGATAGGACAACTAATTGATAGAAAAGCACACAGTATGTTTGTTAACTTTTTCCAATGGCTGACACAGACAAGCATAGTAACATCTTTGACTGTATCACTTTCCTCTTTAGAGCTATTTTCTCATCCTTCATTTTGGCTAAGTCAAGCATTAAGTATATTGTGCTTCATAAAGTAATCTGGCATTTAATCTTTCCTTCCAATCCATTTAAAATGTGAGAGAAATGTTTATACTATAAGAAGTCTGATGTTACTGCAGCTTGGAGAGTTGTCCATGGTTTTTGCTAGTAAAAGGAACGTGGAGAGGGGAAGTGTCCTTTGTTCTGTTGTGGTGGTAGATCAGCAGAAGTATAATTCTTACCTTTCCCAAATTGCTTTGCAAGCATAAATAGCCAGTACTTATGCTTTAAGGCCTGTCTTAAATTTTTTTTAAAAAAAAAGAAGTAATAATATTGTCTAAATATTTCAATTTAGGACAAATGGGAAAGGAGCATGAGACATATTGAAATAAAAGAAAATTTACTATGGTTTGTGCTTAAAAAGAGCAATTTTAGCTGAAATGTGAAGTAAAATCTATCCTTCAGTGTGGGTTTCTGGGTAGAGGTAGAACAGTTTTTCTGTTTCTTTACACTGGTGATAGTGCAGCTTAAGATGTGGTGTGGGGATCTTTTTGTCAAATTTTTCCTTGTGTTGGGTTGACCTTGGCTGGATTCCAGGTGCCTACCAAGCCATTGGATCACTCCCCATCTAAGCAGGACAGGGTGGGGAGAAAAGGTAGAAAAATCTCATGGGTCAAGATTGAGGCAGCTTAATAAAGTAAAAGTACAGGTTCTGCACGCAAAAGCAAAAGAAAACAAAGATTTTATTTTCTATTTCCCATCAGCAAGCCATGTCCAACCACTTCTTGGGAATCAAGGCTTCAGTATGCATAGAGATTGCTCTGGAAGTTAAATGTCATAACAAACAAATGCCCCTCCCTTCCTCCTCCTTTCTCCTAGCTTATATTGCTAAGCAGGCATTAGATGGTTTGGAACATCCCTTTGGTCAGATTGGGTCAGCTGTACTGACTATGTATTCTCTAAAGATCTTGCCAATCCCCTGTCTACTGGTGAGGGAGGAATGTTGGAGAGATGGCCTTGGTGCTGTGCCAGCACTGCTCAGCAGCAGCCAAATGCCTTCTAGCTACCAATACAAAGCACAGCACTGCAAGGGCTGCTGTGGGGAAAACTAGCTCCATCTCAGCCAGACCTAATACAAACCTATAGCTGATTTTTTTTGCATCATTCTTATGTGACAATTACCCTTCATTGTTCCAGGCCATCCCAGGCATTAACATCTTGATTGTCCATATCACTTCTATTTTCTTCATTTTCTTTTGCACATGGTTGAACCTTTTTTGTTAGTATTATTTATAGCCAGATACAGTGTGTATAGTGTACTCTAAGTGTGTGCATGTGTGCACATATTTGCTACCCTATGGAGCAGTACTGAAAAGAGATTTTTTTAACATCATGAGTCAGTTTCACTGGTAAAGTATGTGCTGCATTATGAAGAAGTAGAGTGTTTCATTTTCTTGAATGGGAATATACTGCAAACCTGTGCAGTATATATGAAAGCAAGTGCCTTTTGAGGGCACAGTGTTTTATTTTTGAAACAAAGTAATTAATTTTGGAACTTGCAATTTAAAAAAAATTCCTTTAAGATGTCTAAAGTATTGAGTTGTACGTTTTCCACCTAAAATACAGAAGTGTATCTTGTCAGATGAGTCCTAAAGTAAAAGTTACGATTTCATGATGGATAAAATTATTAAATCATTAAATTATTTTGATTGGATTAAAAAATGCTGTAAGGACACATTTCAAACTACATTAAAGAATTTATCAGCATTCCAGGTAATTTTAAACTCATATATTAAAAGCCCATAAATCAACAGTGACAACACAAATACAACATGAAGACAGACTTTATGCAATATAATATTACAAATGCTTTTACTTTAGAAGAAACATTAATGATTTAATCAGAATTGATAAAAGGGAAATAAGTCATAGATAAGGCTCTTACTTTTAGCTACTCTTGCCCTTTTTTTAGGTGTCTTGCAAAAGTGAATTATCTTTGACTGCTTAGCATGGGATGTCTCAGGTGAAATAAAGTACAGTCTGGGAATTTGTACTTTAAAGAAGCCCTGTTTCTCAGAAAAAAAAAACCCTGCTTGGGTTCTTGTAAGCATGACTGTGCTGGGTCAGACTAAAGGTTCTTCTAGTCCAAGATCCTGTCTCCAACAGTGACAGTAGCAGTTGTTTCAGAATAGATTATATGAATTGAATGAGTATAATATGATAGTTCTTGTGGCATATCCTTCCTCCATCACTGGCAATCTGTGATTTAGGGAAATAATGAGCCAGAGGTTAGAACTTTTCATCCACATTTCATAGCACTCAATGAACTTACACATGATTGTACCATCTATACTTCTGGCATCGTGCACACCTCATGGCAATGAGCTCCACAGATGAAGTAGATAGATGTGAACAACTGTGTCTTCAATTTGTTCTTAAACTTGTTCCTGATTACACTTCTTCTTTATTCTTGTGCTTTTATGTTATCCACAGTCATAGATCTTCTCAGTTGTCCTTTTTTATGGTGTGTTTTTGAGCTTTTAACTGAACTCTCCTTCCAAAAAGTCTATTCTAGATCTCTGTCTAGGGTTAATCCCACTTAGCTTTCACAACTAACCTGAATTATCTAGATTAGGCTCTTGATCACTTCTGATCCCTGAAGCAACGGGTGCACACATGTGCCAAGAGAGGGCATGCATCTTTGTCTACCAGGATTAAAAGAGAGCTCCAAATAAAGGTATAATAGATAGCATTATATATAATATGTATATATATAACATATATAGTAGATAACATTTATCTTTGAAAGAGTCTGTTAGTGGTAGAAGCCAACTACAGCCTCAAAACCACTGAAGACAAGCTGATCTAAGGGCAAATTTTGGCTCTAAAATTGCATTACATGAAGTAAGTGCTATTGGGAGCAATTAACAATTCACCATCTGCCAATAAATACACAGATATTTTCTGTTGGAAGAATAGGGAGTGAGTGATATATTAGATACCATTTAGTAATGACAATCACTGTACCAATGTGAAAGTTTTAAAACACTCATGAGATCTTTCAGAAACTAAATCCAATGCCCTCATGTCATCAGACCTAATATATATGACACATAGAGGAAAAAGTACGTTACCTCAGAAACTGTGCAGAGCAAATAAGCTCAAACCACAGCCACTGAGCAAGGTTGCACAAGCATGAAGAAAACAAGGTTGCATAATATACAATTGTAGTTTTAACGTATTATATTTATAGACTGTTTACAACTAAAATTATAATGCAGTTAAAAGTTGTAAGTTTTTGCCTTAGAGAAGTTCAAATCATATAAAGTATTAGAATATATTTTAACAGGAATCCTAGCAATCATTTTAAAGTTGTTTGCTACCACTGAAGTGCCCCTGAGGTTTATTAATGAGCATTAGTAGCATTCAGTCAGAAAGCCTAGTTCTGTAATGAAAAGACAACTGCTTTTCTGATTTGCTTAGCTTGACCAAGGCCTTGCTTTCACCAAGCCATAGATGCAAACATAGACTAATATGTTTGTGAAAAATGGCCTACTACACAACCCCAGCCACACAACTTCATGAAGGTGCAAGGTAACTGAAACTTGCTAATGAGAAAGTGTGATTTTAAAATGTCCAGACATAGAGGGTTTTTTTATAAGCTTTGAGAATTTCCCATTATTCTTCAACTTTTATCATATTTTCATATTATTAGAATATTATTTGTGCACATCACATTACATTACATTTAACAACTTTTCAATATCTGAAGGGCCTACGAGGGAGCCAGAGAGGGACTCTGTTAGGAACTGCAGTGATAGGAAAAGAGGTAATGGATTCAAACTGAAGGAGGGGAAGTTTAGGTTAGATATTAGAAAAATGCCTTTTACTATAAGAGTGGTGAGACATTGGAACAGGTTGCCCAGGGAGGCAGTGGCTGCCCCAACCCTGGCAGTGTTCAAGGCCAG
>NW_008674151.1:37897-55821 GCF_000695815.1 Acanthisitta chloris
AGTGAGGAGGTGTCCCTGCCCATGGCAGGGAGGGTTGGGACTAGATGATCTGTAAGGTCCATTCCAATCCTTAAATTCTATGATTCTATGATTCTATGATTATCATATTGCTCTTATACAAAAATACTCAATTTTTCATATTATTTAGTTAGTTGCTTATCATTTCATAACACTCATTAGTAAGTATTGACATTTTATTTTAAAGTAAATTTGCATATTAATGACTTCCATCCTTTTGTTTTTATAATGCATTTTTCTGTTACACTACAGACATCTACTTGTGAAACAGAGCTCTTTTTACAGAATACTTAAAACAGTGCTCAATCACCATGTAATTTTCTCCTAACAGTCCATTTATCAATTTCTCACTACAAAGTATAACTTTTCAAAAAATTAATTACTCTGAAATTTTTTGGAGCTTTAAGTAATATTTCTCTTAAATTACATCAACTAAGTCTGAATATCCATGTGGCAGAGGCATGAAATACTAAACAGTACATAATGTACCTACTCCCTCTTTAATATTTAACTTTATATATAAAAGATAAAGATTGCATTAACAGTTTCAGTCGGAGAAAATCTTCAAAACATTACAGTGAATTGACTGTGCTTATTCACCATGACTAAGTCACTCTAGTCTTTGCTCTTCCATCAATATTGTAACCATGATTGACTTTTTTAGTTCCTGTGAGCATTCATTTCTCCTTCTGAGATGAAATAGATTTGCATACTGTAAATTGGCTCTCATCTACAAGGTGATCCATATTCCTTCAGTCATCTACTTTCTATCTCACCTAAGCATGAAATTATAAGTAACTAAAATTAGTGATGGCTTTATGTTTATTCTAAGTAATTTATGATAGTTTTTAAAGCCTGGGACCAAGAAACATTCCAAAAAAGTGCATTTTTAACACAAGTTCCTCTTCTATGCCAGTAATAAATCCCAATTTATGTTCATATATAGTCAGGGTTTAATCCATTTAAAATAAGTCATTTGTTACACTCTGATTACCTAAATGAAACCGCAGTGGTATAATAATTCGAGTATTTAATAGCACATTCAATATACTCTATCATTAATATTCTGTCTATTGACCAAAGGGATTATGCAAGTTTAATATGACTAGATCTGCAAGCCCATGCTGACTATTGTTAATTTTACTGACTCTCCCTTAATTTTTTATTAATTGATTGCCATACCATCATTTATCAAAGTTATGATGACAGGTCCATGAATTATTCAGATTTTTTCATATCCCAATTTTGGCTTGACATTAGCTTAGTTTGGATTTTTCTCAGTGTTCCTGGGTTTACTGAAAATAAATGAGACAGCTCCCAAGCCATATTTTTTAAATCTCTTGGACACGGTTTATTTGGACCAGTTATTTAAAAATAGCTAAAATTTAGTAATTACTTTATGACATCTGGCTAAGATTCCAGAGAAAAAGAAGGCATGTGTGTACCATTACGTAATATAATCCCATTTTTTTTATCCTAAAGATTTCAAATTTTCTGCATTAATATTCATTCCAATATTAGTATTCTAATTTCCTTGTTTCTAACACTGTATGAAAATTCCTTTGAGTTCTACTTTACTTTTCTGGGCTACTACCTATCCTTTCATTTTTTCATTTTAATAGCATCCTTTATTTTTCAATCCAGTCATATGTTTCACAAGGAGTCATTGTGAGTGACAGTGTACTGGAACAGATTGCCCAGAGAGGTCATGGATTCCCCCTTACTGGAGATATTCAAGAGCTGTCTGGATGCAATCCTGTGCCATGTGCTCTAGGATGACCTTGCCTGAGGAGGGAGGTTGGACCTGATGATCCACTGTGGTCCCTTCCAACCTGACTGATTCTGTGATTCTGTGATTGTCTCCAATTCCTGACTACATTTATAACCATTGCTACAAAATTAAACTTAGATTATTCCATTTCTTCTCTACACCAGGTTGTGCTTATGCTTATGAGTCAGATTTTTTTGATCAACCTAGAATTTTTTTTCCAGACTGTGTTTTGAGATTTGATTATCACTACAAGACTAATTTCACCCTTCTATATTGATCTTAGTGTGAAACATTTCTCCCTTTTACATCAGTTGGTCCTCTCTGGAGAGGCAGATTCCCTTTCTGCTGAGCTGTGAATGGATTCAGATCACATGATTTCCATCAAAGCTCAAGCCAAGAGAGAATTCAGGCATACAAGTCTCAGGGTTCAGATCACCTGTTCTCCTAAACCTAAAATTATTCAGTAACATCTTTTGGGCCCATAACATGGAGTATTTTAAATAGGACCTTGAAGTGCTTTGCACTGAAGACCATGTTTAAGCCCTGATGAAAGATACTTGATTTAAATTTGAATTCCCACAGTAAAACAGTCCATTAGATATGTTTAACCTCCTAACTCCCTTGGACAGAATTAAGTGTAATGACCAATGACCTACTCATGAAAACACATTCTCAGAAGATTGGAAAATGGGATTTTAGGTTCATTTCAGCCTTTGGTGGTTTGAATTCACTTTGCTGAGCAGCGAGGTGACAACTGCCGGGTTAGACCTTTCCATCCTCAATTTTCAGGGGCTTTTGTAGGGCCCAGTTCACTTACAGCTTGTTCAGTGCCCTGTGTGCCCCTGCCCCACCAGCAGCTCCTCTCCTGTGCCAGGAGCCCCATCAACAGCTGTCTCTTCTGCCATGCCTCAAGAAATGAGAAAATCGAGAAGCCAAAGACTTAAACTACATCTTGACCCTGTGTTGATCAAGGATTTATGCTAATTTTTTCCACTTTGAACACTGGAGTAAGAGGGACTGTTCTTGGTGCCTCAGCTTACCTGAGAAGGAGAAGGGATATATGATTTGAAAGTTTGGTTGTGCTGTTACACTTGATTTACATCACACCTGTCTACGGTTGGTTGCTAAGTCCACAAATACACAATGAACTGTACTAAAACTCCTTTTTTTTTATTCTCCTCTAGATATCCCCATTGCTACATTACCCAGTGTTTTATTTTGAAGCCTCTGTCCCATTACCTACCCCAAAGGGATATTGTGTACAAGCCCCATGCACATGGGCCTACTGGGTGGCCTGGCTGTTGTATCATGCTGTTGCCCACTCGACTGTAACTCACAGTGCTGGGCTAGAGAGGGTTTAGACAGTAGGGTCTGAGGCAAAAAGGCCAAATAGTTGTCCCTTGAATGAGTTCATTTAAAGATCCTACAAGCAGGCAAAGGTATGTGGATGGGCTGAAATGCAATACCCCAAGCTTCCCACCATGCAAGGCAGTGAGACTCTGCCAAAGTGTGACCACACAAAGAAACTCAGCACTGTAAGACAAGCCAAAACCACGGAGACATTCCTCCAGCCAGGGACTCCCACCAAGTCTCCCTATCTGTATTTGTCACAGGCATGTTCTATGACCACAAACAGGACAGTGATACACATCTTACCCTGCTCCCTGTAACACATGGAAGAATGACATAACAGGGTGTTAAAACCCCCAACACAGCTGGGAAAGCATTCCTTCAGAGCAGGGAAGACAACATCACACATACTCCAAGAATTCAGTCCAAAGCCTTGGAATAATTCAAGCAGATGTTATGTTTTCCTGGACCCCAAGTGACTCTTAAACTCAAGCACTTTAAGATATGACAGCAAAAACACCTCTGGGGCAAACAAACACTCATGTAAAGACATACTTACCATTTCCCTTTCCCCAAACACACTTTTGGATGGAATCTGAGATAGTTTCTAAAGAAGAACGTCAAAGAAAAGTCTCTATCCTTACTCAAATGAGCACTGAAAGATTTTTTCTTTGGTATTCAAAAGCTGAGTTTGTGATATTTAAAATAAGCTGACCTTGGAAGCTAAACCATTGGTGAAAGCCTGTGTTTCTAAAGGAATGGACTCCACGCAATGATAGAAGAAGAAAGCATAAATAAATAAGATGAATACTGAAACTGTTAGCCTGGCCACAATATAGTGAAGCTATGTATGTATTAATAAAGAGAGAATGCTATTTGGTAATAAAACAATAAGACTAAATAAGACTGATAAGAAGACTTTGAGAATGAGAGACACCCACATCACAGAGACTATGTAAGATTCATTGCTGTGTTTCATAAACTTTGCAAATGAAAGATAAGGAGTGAGCCTGATTAGAGTTATATGGCACTTTTATTTGTAACTATTAACACAAAGTATACTGTGTTAAAATGTTTGCACCCATTAAATGTGGGCTCACAACTTACCATCTAAAGCTATTCTCACTGAAATCAGCTTACTTAGAAATGCAAACCCTGGCACACACACGGTAATTAAGTACAGATGCAATTATTTGACAAATAATCATAACAAATAATTGTCACTTCCTTGTTTATAAACCACTAATTTAAAACATGTGTGTGCTGACCTAACCTCACTAGTGCACCATTTTCTAATGTGGGGAGAGAAGAGGGAGAGAGGTTCAAGCTGTTATCTTTCCTACATGAAAACTAACCTTTTGTTCTCTGGTTCTAACTTGCTGCTGCACAGAGTTACTTTGCTCAGAAGCATGTTTCCCACTGGCTACTGTTTTGCAACACTTGTCATAAAAAGCCGCTTTAGGAGAGAGGAGCAGGAGGACAGAGGCACAAGACACAATGTGGTGATAGCATTTCTTCCAGACATACCCATGTCAGTCATTCATATCGTTAGAGTGCTGCACACTTCCAGACATGAGGAATAAACGAGTATCTTCTCAGTCAGAATAACCTTAGCTTAGATTAAGGCAACTAAACTGAGAGTAAACTGAGGGATAGTTCACACCTGAGAGTGCAGAACATTTCAAACAGAGAGAGAGTGAACCGAACAACCAGCTTGCTTTGCACATAAGCGAAGTTTTCAACTTGTTCATGAATCAGACATAAAGTCAGTAGGGGCATTTAATTACACCTCCAATGTTCTTAAGAGACACATGAAATTTAGTCATTTATACATTAGAAAGGAATTTTAATTTGCCCATTTACATCTGTAAAATTAAAGGTAATTTCACTTCAACTGATGATGTTATACCAAGGATAAACAAGCGATGTCAGTAGTAATGATTAAAATGGCATATTCCTAAGGTTGCATGTGTCATGTAGCAGTGTTTACTTTGAAGTGTGTTGTTTATCTGTACTGAAAAATGTTAAACTCAATCTTCAAATAATTTAATTTAGGTTTGCAATCAAGTGCTGGTGTGGAGTCTTTAGGAAAAAAGTGCAAGACTCTTAGTGAATGTTTATGTAAAAAAGTACTGTTTACATTTCAGCTTCCCCTCAGAATCTGTAGTGTAATGTTTATAGAAAGCAGCCTGCAAAGTAGTATGATTTGATTAATTATTATAACTTTCTCTCATATCACCATTGTGAAAAATGTGAAAATAAGTATTGTATAATCACAGGTTGTACACTTCTTATGTTTTAGTTGAGATTGCATTTAACTGTTCAATTGAAGCGAGGCTACTTTTCAGGCCATCTCAGCCTTAGGCTTGCTAAAGAAAAAGATGCCATGAGGGCATAATACCATTCCTTAGCAAGAATTCTACAGTATTCACTGGGCTGCAGTAATGGTCAGCATACTCTGAGGCCATACAGCACTTTTCTCCTCCAGTGAGGGAATCCTATGCTTTTCTCCACTGCTTTGCTCTGTCCTCAGGCAGTTGGTAATTCTGAAGACACTGTCGAGATCTACTCTTCATGGTGATATCAGTGCTGTTCTCCATGCAGAGACCCTGGCTACAGCAACGATGCAGGATGAGTTAACCTTACACCCCTGGTCCTCTGAATATTCTGGCTCAGAAGACATCAGAGCACACTACAGATTTCTCCCTGTCCACATCCCCAGATTGTTTTTGAAAGGAAATTAGTCTATCTAGGAAGACAACAGCTACAGAGGCCTCATCTTGGAGCTGAGTGAGAATGAAGCAGATCCTAGTTACAAAACAATCAGAACTGGGAAGTGAAACATGAACTACATCCTTCTCTGCAAGGACTCAACATGTTCTCTGGGTGTGGTCAAGCTTCTTCATGCAACTAAATCTGCCTAGAGCACCGGAGCATGCAGATAACACACTTTCCAAAGTTAATTAATACTTCAGAATACCATTCTCAACTATGATTTAGAAAAATATTCGTTCAATTTTGTCCCTCAAGGCAGATTTTAAGAGCAAAGCCCATTCAAGATAAAGGAAGTATACTCTTAGAAATGTCCTCAGTCCTACTTCTGAATTTTTGCGTTGGTCAAAATTACCCATACTACACTCTCAAATTTAGTGTCATAGTTAATTCCTCCAGATACTGTGCACAGCTAATTTATCCATGGAAATGGCAGACAGTAATTCAAGACACAAGACCTCATAAGTCCACAGCACCACAGAAGCATTCACCTCAGGAGGGACTGGGACTCATACACCAGTCTCTCCTTCAAGATGCCACTGCATTGGTGCTGTCTTCCTCCCAACCTGCTTCATACCTTCCTACATCCCCAGCCCCCTAGCTTTTTTTCTCCCTCACTGGTTTTTTCCTCTCATGACTCTGCGCTGACTCTATGAAGCAGCCCAGGACCTCACCCCAGGAGAGGCAGTGGGACCCAAGCTGGACATACCAGGTTGCAACCTCAGTTGTGGAACTGAGCCAGACACACAAATCCAGCAGCTGAGGTTTTCCAAGCAGCTCTGACCATCCACCACAAACAGCTGCCTTGGATCTCAGGACTGGGAGTAAAACCTGATTACCTCACCTACTACTGCCTAACCTCTCCTCCCTTCTCTTCTCTGTTCTTTTTATCAGAGAGAGAAACAGACTAAAATCAACCCTCTGCTTCAGAGCAATTAGTAAAAATCTTCAGCAGAAACAGTTTACTCTTCTCTACTAATAAGGATGCTTTTCACATTGAGAGGCCCTAACCAGTATCTCTGACAAAAAGGACTCAGGAAACTCCCAAATAGATTTATATTGCACAATCAGACAGCTTCCTAACCTTTCAGCTTCAAAACTCCCTAAGTTTTGTACTTTGCTTGGTTTCGATTTGTTGGATTTTTTCCTCCAGTGCAGTCTAATCAACTTTTGTGTGAGTGTGTCTGTGTTTGGCATGACTATTCCAGTCTATTTATCATGAGGATTAGCAATCCAAAGTGTCTGTACTACTGAGAACTCTGTACTACTGACGCACGTGTGACTGCTTTACAATTACATGGGCAGGTTAACACCTTTGTGACCCCTGGGTCAGTTTACTCTACCAAAATTAATACCACAGAGTTTGTTTCCATAACAATTGTGAAGATTTTCAAATGCATCATTTAAGGAGATAATTTGGCCCCACTTTATTCTACAGAGAGAGAGGTCCATTTTCTGAATAAATTGCATGATGTTTCCTCAGAGAAGTTTCCTATGGAAAAATATGTATATATTTAAAGCTAAATCTGTGATTTTCTGGATTTGTCCCTGTATATCTGCAAAGAATTAGCCTTGATATCAGGAGAACTAGTTCAATATGGTTTGATTAAATTGTGAAGAAAAGGTCAGAAAACAACCCTTTACTGAGATCAAGTCACAAGAAGGAAAGCTCTGTTGATGTGACATATCTGTCTTCCCTAGCACCTCTTAATCTCTGATCTAGGCATACTGAGACATCTGTAATTCCAGTGTATGTCTGGGGTCAGAGAAAGAAATTTTCTTCCGTGTCCTGATACAACTGGAGAGAAAATTTCCAGCACCAAGATCAACTTCCAAGTCTTCCCAGCAAAAGACACAAACAAACGGAGGTAAGGAATAGCTGACAGATGTAGTGAGAAGTATGAAAAAAAATTAAATAAGTTGAAAATTCAAAAAATAATACATTTACATCCTGTGGTCCACTGTTTTAGGAGAAACAAATGTGTAAGCTCTACAGTGCCAACAAAAGAAGTGGATTAATTCAATTTATGCTTGTATCTTTGACTATGTTGTGGGTGTGTGGCAAAAGAGCATCATGAAAGAACAAAAGATGCAGTGGAAAGCTGAAACTCAGGAAAATTTCACAGTTTTTCTGACTACACCAAGTAAGCTGGCTTGCTGGTTTTAGCCAGGACATTTGCTAGGATACATCAACCTGATGTGAAACTTTTCTCAGTGTCCTTGATATGTAGAATTAATCTTTATCAAATGCAACTCTCATACACCTGCTCTGGCTTTGAGAAAATTATTTGATGGGGTAGCTATCCAGAAGAAATACTGGGTAACACTTGGCTCATAATTTTCACTGACAAATGGTACTGCTTGTGCAGACCTGACTCTAACTTGCTCTCCTCAATCTCTCTAATTGATCGTTGGATGTTTGATGAAATATGAGATGTTCCTTGCACCCTCAATCTCACTGCAACAGTCAGCAATTCAAGTTGCCTCTTTCCTGCCTCCTACAATCCGTCTGCAGGTCTCTCAGAAAACAAAGCAAAATACGATACATCACCACTGCAAAGGAAAAAAGTAGAAAAGTAAAACCACAAAACAACTACCAAAAACACAATCAATCATACTGAAGGCTCAATGTATATGGTTACCTTGTTATAAAAGTCTTAGCACCTTGCGTTTCAACAGCTCCATCACAGCAAGTCCCCTGTGTGCAATTTGTTTCTTGAAAACTCGGACACAATTTTTTACATTCCTTTAGACTGGGGCTCACTCTACAAGTGAAAGAGCTCAATTACACACCCTCACAGGCCAGAAGCAATATACCTGCAGAAATTTATTCACCTTAGCTCATCCATGGAATGAGCAAAAGCCTATTGCAGAACTATGTAACAGATATATTGTCGTACACTTTCTGCAGTCAATTTTTTGGTAAATTCCTTTAGAAACTACTGGAAATACATTTTGTAAACATCTTTTATACATTAAGAAGTTAGAGTGGTGTTCCACACACAAAAAGAAAAAATTTATTGTGGTTTATTCATTAAAAATTATGTTTACAAATACTTTAGTATATCACATTTGAAATGCTTCTTGAGTATTTTAGTTATTTCAAGACTTCATTATTTTTCCTTGTTGGTATATGAATTGGTCAGAATGCAATTTCTGTTTCTGCACTGCATTAGTTATATCACAATGCTTTGCTGTGTGACTTTGGGAAGCTCAATCAGATTAGCAGCAGATGAGTAACAATCAACTAAGATTTCTCACTAACAGTGTCCAAAGTCCTAGTGAAACAAAGAAATATTAAGGTTAAAAAAGTCATCCAAGATCATTGAGTCAAAACTTTCTCTTAATGTTTACTTATTTCTTTCTCTCTAAGGATTTTTCCAGCATTCTACAGTAAAATGCCATTGATTCAATAATCTCAGAGGTTGACTAAGACAAGAGTACTGAAAGGTAGATGGAAAAATATAGAAGATTTTATTTAGCTTATGGGTAAATATGACTTGTCATCAAAACATTTCAATTTATGCAGAAATAATGGGGAAAACAAACCAAAATATTATCTAACAGTTTTGCACATGTTATGCAGTCACAAACCTGTCACTTCATGGAAGTGCAGCATTCTTTTCATCATGTATTACAGTGCTAAGGTCAGTTCTGGTTCACTAAGTCAGGGGAAAATATATCATTTCCATATCTAAGAGCCACAGTGAAGTGTGTCATTATTGGCTCCCTTTTTCTGATGTCTTCAGCCTTCGGGAAGACTCTTATTTCTATTTCTTTTATCAGCTCTTGCTTAGCTCATGTTTCTCTTGGTCTGAGATGCTCTTCACTCTGTCATTACCTCCACTGTCCTCTCACAGAATAGAATTCCTGAGCAGCTTTTCATCTCAGTGTTGGTAATTAATAAATATGATAACTGCTTTCAACAGAACTGAACACTGGATGTAGCACAATATGTGTTGGGGGACATCTACAGGCTGATTCCTGACACAGAAATTTAAGAGAGATGCCCTGCTAGGCAAGTCAAGGACATTTCAGTCACACCTAGGTTATCTCCCTTTTTACTTTTAATCAGTCAGTCTTGAAAAATTGTATCCTCACTCCAAAAACAAAAGCAATAAATCCTTGATTTCACAAGACATATATGCAATTACTAGAAACTGCTTGTTACCATCACAATAGCTGGAAAGGAATTATTTGATCTCGGAGCATTGAATATTTGAAAAATAATGATTTGATGCTACACTATAGTTCTTATGTCTGAAGATTTGGGTCATTGGCAAAGAAAAAAAATTAAATGCTCTCACATCCAAGCAATATGTTTTATATAGAGTGCTCCGATATGATAGCTGTGAGCTAAGCAATAGGCAATTTTTTTACAAGGTAGTTGTTACAGCTTTTGTTTTCTCTTTTTACTGACTTCCAAGAACCAAGCTAGTAAAAGAAAGGAAGGTCTGCGGGAAATGGCAGACTATAGATAAATCTAGCTGAAAATTCAATTTCTCACACATAAAATGAATATATTTCTTCTCAGCCTATGAAGATATCATTAAGGCAGCAAGAACCAGATCTTCAAAGAAATGCAGGCATTATCTCCTAGTGAACCCAGGGATGCTGAGAAATTGAGTAGGCCTATCATAGTGTATCGTATTTGATGTTTGCATGAAAGGATCTCAAGAGACACAGAGTTATGGATGAGCTTGGAAGATTTCCACCTGGAAAAGTCCAGCGGCTACCATATGTCCTTACAGCAGAAATCACCTGTCCACCAGTATAGCCTGGCTCATCTACAGCATAACTTTGCTGGAAGGAGTGTACAGCTGGCATTACTAAGTGTTTAGCTTACATATTCTCCAGTTTGCAAACTGTGTGGTGACATTTCACTTCAGTCACCACTGCTGAGAGTTCTCTCAGTTGGGATAGTGGACAAAGCAATTTCTTAATTCAAGATCCACAGTCATACCTTCCTGGTAGCCGAGCATGTAATGAGTCTCAGTCCCAAATAAAACAGGACAAAATGAAGCAACATCCACTTCCACAAAAACTGTATTTGATCTGTGCTTCCTGATTTTGCCTGCTTAACTCTGGTTTACACTTAACAGACAACATGTTTATAAAGGTTGTCTCATCATGAAATTTTCACTAAAAGCCTAGTTTGTTGGGTTTGTATCCTAAGACTTGTAATCAGGAGGCAAAGTTGTGTTCATAAGACCGAGTAGGTCAGTCCTATTCTCTCCTCTGACAGCTCATACCCAGATTTCTGCTGCAGCCCAGCTGCACAAGTGCCAAGCAGCCAGCACAGGCAAGGTTTGTGTGCTTTCAACAGATACTCACAACTGTGCTCCTAGTGCCTACGCAGCTGAGCTATTGGCAGCGTCTCATTACACATATTCCAGCATAGATAATATTTTTCAGACCATCGATTTCTATTTCTTCACATGTGCCAATGCATTCAAGTGGTTCCACACGTGCGAAACAGTTTCCCATATGAGGCTGAAGGATGTGGGGCTTAGGCTGGGAGCCCTGTATGGGATACAGAGGTCTCCTTCCTGTGACTGGATTTGTTTAAATCACTGACTAATGCCAAGGTAATTTCCCTTTGTCCTATCTCTGTGAAGACTGAGTCCTGATGAAAGGTGTCCAAAGGGACACAGAGCTGATAACTAGTGGAGGAGGGAAGAGGAAGAGTTGGGGAGAAGCCCTTAGTAGACTCTGGTAGTCTATTAAGATTTCTGCAACAGAGGGTTTGTGAAACACATATAATATGGTATTCCCATTTGAATTCATCCTAGACCTGGAAGAAAAATACAAAATATAAATTATGTTTCAATTGGTAGTTAAGGACTCTAGTCAACTAGATTGAAGTGCTGCATTTTGTAATTTTCCCAGAAATACTGCAGAACATTTTTTATAAAAAGCCCAAGGGATAGTATTATTTGATGTGAAGCTCATCATAGATACTTACAGCCATAACTTAGGTGTTTATTCACTTTCTCCTTGTAATTATTCACTTTCCTTTCTGGAATATTTAAGAGTTTCAATTTCTTTTCCTTACTGTCCTTGTTGAAATACAACCAATCAATGTGAAAGGCAAAAACATCGAAAGCATTTTCATTCTGTCTGGAGCAAAAGGGGAGTTCAGTGGTGTGTTGGTGATATGCTTAGTTACTCTTAGTTCACAGTCCCAGACCAGACTTCAGAAAGCTAGTTTAGTAATAAAATTTAATCCATACATCTAAACGTATTCTTCTAACAGCAACTTGGGTTAGACAAATTACAATACTATCATTAAAGTGTGGGTCATATTTTAATATAATAATACTTTCTACATTAAAAATATTTAGCTGTGCCATATGCTCACCTTACAAACACATATATGACAAAGCTATTCCTCCCTCTAAAGGTTTTCAGTCAGCAACTTCCGAAGTTACTGAAAAACAGCTAACTTGCAAATGTAAAGATCTCAATTGCTAAATGAAGCCATATTCATTATTTATTTGGCTGGGAATCTAGACAGTGACAGCTCTCTGCAAGTCATATAGTAATATAAGAGGAGCAAACAGGAAATGGGCCAATATGAGAACTGTGATGCCATTTCTGCGCAGCAGGATTCCCTGGCAGTTGGTACAGTGTCAGAAGGACCATTCACAAGCTTGTAGTTGTTCTACCTTTACATTCAAAAATTGTTATAATTGTAGAGGCAGATTTTTTTTTATTCTAAATTTTCTGATATGAGGTTTAAGATAAAAATTTTCTTTTATTTGCCCATAAATACTTTACTACCTTGAGGACATCATAAAATGTGGTGCAATCTGCTGTGGTTCAGAAATTCAGAACAGGGAATTATTGTATATTACACTCCAATTTTACCATTTTAGCATCCATTAATTACAACATTTCCTAATAGCAGACACGCTGCAGTTCTTGGAGTGCGTCTGCTATTAGGAACACCACAATGTTAAACTATATGGGAGACCAGGTTGCCAAAATTCTCTGGCAAATCACAATATTCAAGTATGAAAAAGGCAAGTGAAAAAAAGTCCTTGTCAGACAGAAGGACACCATTGCAGGGTCAGTCAAGTGCTGGTCAAAGTCAGCTCTGCTTCTGTTAGTTTTGAGTTTCACAAGATAACAGACCATCAAGCAACATCTCTTGGCATAGCTCTTTCCACTCCTGCAACAGATATGGAAACCCAACACTGCACTATGGAAGCAAAGACACAATAGCCATGGGCTCAGCTATCTTGTCTTTCTTCACAAAGCACTCACTAAACTAGTCACTACCAAAAGCTAAGATTACAAATCTACATCTTCAATCTAAAAGTCATACTAAGGTGTCATCATGTTATAATGTGCCTTTATAAACTGACTCCTTGAGGATGTACACTTTACAGGGGTGTTTTTCCAAGAGAAACATTTGCCTGTGTCAGGACAAGGCTTGGTCTTAGGGGTGCCTCTTGTCCATCATCTGCTTCCTTCAGCAGAGACAAAAAAGTTGTACCTCCATTAGACACTTTACCTGTCTGAGAAGAGGTAAGGTTTTCAGGCATGGCAGACCTACATTTCAAAAGGTCTTTTTCAGTCAGCTTCTTTAGTATAGGATCTGTTGCAGTGCAATCTATTAACATAGCCTGCTTCTTCCACCCAAAAGCCAAGTTTACACTGCCAGATCAGCACCAGCCATCAGCACCCTGATGATCTAGCAGTTCTGTATTTTATCTCCAATGCACAGACCTCTCTCCTGGCCACCCATGTTAGTGGGTGATACAAACTTATGTCCAGCCACTAGACTTCCTATTGCCCTACAACCTCCTACACCTTTTCATCAGATGGGCACCTCACTCCACATCCCCCTCCCATAAAACCTGTCTTTCTCAGCCTCCTACTGCATCCTCTTCACTAAGAAAGGCAACTCCTGTGTCCCAAAAAACTGGCTCTTTTACTTCACCTGTAATGTCCTTGCTACAGCAACCTTGAGGGAAATGCAAACTATACGACTTGGGACTAAGCACTATGAGCAGAACAGATCAAAGATCACAGCAGTTATCAGCAGTCAAGTGACCAGCACTCAGTAATACCATCTGTAAAAACTGCTTGCATGAATCTCTGTAGCACAGGTCATCTGAGCCTTGGAGCTAACTGGACACAGAACACATAGACCAGAATGTATAAAAACTGCTAGAGAATGTTCCGCTCCTAAAGAAAAAAGCCCCAAGCAGATAGGGATGTTGCTTTGACAAGATGACAGGATGAATACATGCAGAGTGATCAGGCATAAAGGAAGTCTTCAAGGAGGTACAGGGAGGAGCTGCATCTACACACTGAGGACTACGTCTGTCGGATTACACTTAGTTGCAACAGGGAACATACTCAGGCACAGGGACTCAGTTACCTTTTCTGTTACACTATTAAGATGATCTCTGGACATGTTTTGGTATTTGCTTTTCTCTCTCCTGTGCATGTTTTTGGAGTCCAAGTGAGCCGTGTGTCCCTCCCAACAGACAGCTGTCCTGCAAGTGGCCACTTTGATGTGAGGGGTGGCAGAGTACAATAATGACTGCAAGAGCTAATCCACTCCAGGCACTTTCAGTGCCAGGGAACAGACATGGACACATTTAGCCAGAGTGGCTGAGAAACCCATGGAGTGTAGCTACAGCACTAGCTAAGAGAAGCAAGCCAGGAAAGCTGCCACAGGCAGAAAGCCCAGCTCAACAACAGGAGACAGGGATGCATCTTGCTGTATCCAGCACTCAGCTGCTCTCACTATCCTTTGAGGCTGAACACCCTCAATCAATTACAGGCCTCCCTCCCTTTGCTGGAGACTCAGCAAGCCTATTCCAAATGATCTTCTGAAAATAGTATTTCCTGTGCACTGAAGACTTGCCCCAGAATGTTGTAACTCTATGCAGCACTACTACATTCACTTTTAAGGGATTTGTGCATCAGCAGTGCACCACAGTGTGGGAACTTCACTTTATGTATCATTAATCCTGCCTGGGGATAGGAAAATGGACTAGGTGACCTTTTGAGATCTTTCCTATCCCTTTCTTCTATGATAAATATGGATTCAGGATGCAAACTTTCCATTTTCTTTTCTTTTTTTTCCTGTTTTTTTTTAAGTCATTCCCCAATTTCTATAGTTCACCAGAAAGAAAGAAAACATTTAAAGAGATAATCCAAGCCATGCTCATTTAATGCCTGAGAAAACAGATAGGTCTGCCAAGCTCTGTCAGGCTCTGAGACCAATCAAGGAAGCCAATTTTAAATTCTATTGACCTCCCATGAGAGTGCTCTGCTAATATTTATAACTCTGCTCTGATTTGGGTCATTGCCCAAACTCCTCAACTGAACTCATCCAGTAATCCAGTGTCAAGAAAAAGGGGACAATTGTTTCTCCCTTGTGAAAGCTGCACCACAGGGCATCCAGTCCAAATCCAAGTCACAAGCAGTAACCACCAAGTCTAAAAGATGTCTAAGTATAACCACTCTTTTGATTCAAGAGTCTTGGGGTTTTGTTGCGTTGACACTTGCTAAGTGACATTTCCAGTATGCTCAGAGTAGCGAAACAATTTATTTATGCTTTCATATCTGAATTCTGAGACATATTCACTGAATATATAGAAACATGGATACTTTCCCTTGAGGATTCAGGGATTCATCCTGGGTAGCATGATCAGGGTGCACTTTCTCAGACAGGATGTGGAGCATCCATGACAGCTGCTTTTAAAACTACTGCTCCAGCTGTCTATCAGACATTGCCATTACCAGCATATGGGAGACAACTCACAGTACAAGAAGATGATGGCAGAAGATTTCTTTCTAGGTTCTTCACTAAACATCAACCGTGGTCTATTTGTCTGCATTGTAAATATACACTATGGATCAAAAAAAGAGCATGAAAACTTTTGAATTTACAGAAAAAAAATCAAAGCAAACTCAAATTATTTGCAATGATCACAGACACAAAAGAGCTTATCAACATGGAGTTTACCAATAGTTATATGTAAAATCAAAATATCATAATGGTCCTGGCCAATGAGCAACATTTCCAAACATCTGAAAGTAAAAAAAAATTATATTCTTCTCTACATTGTTGTTGATCAAAGCCAACTCAAAAAAATTGATAAAAGCCAACTCGAAGAAGAGAAGGAACATGTTCTTTATTTGAAAGCATTATTTTAAGCCTCCTATAACTAGCTCTTTAAGAAAGCCCTTTTGGAAAGCAGAATTGAGTAAGTTTGTTCTTGCTCAGCTTTAAGCAATAGACTCCTGATTTTCCACATTCCCTCAGCTTTTCCAGATAGCTTTTTTCTAAAATTGTAACAAAATGGAAAGAACAGTCAAAGGTCCGCGGTGCAATATGCTTCATAAATCAAAGACTCTGCAGGTAAATGAAAGGAAATTACATCTCTCTGTTCACCCACCAAAAAACCTATAATTGCAGAAACATGGTTTTCACACACCCTATCTATTAATTTGGGGCTTTTTAAACACCAGAATAACCACAAACTTTCCTGCTTTAAAATATTATGTTACAAATGCAGTAAATTCCAGGAGAAAGAGTTCTTACACATCAAAGTTGGTGAATAACTTTCATACAAATTGACTGAATTTTTCCCAACATAGACACAACAACATTAACCCACAACATAACTGTAACTGTAAATATATATTGCAAACACAGTCCACATTCACCATGGATTTCTAGTCAGAAAATAAAGTATTCCTTAATTCACTAAAAACTGATCGATGAACTTCCCACCCTTTGCTTGAGAGGGAAGTCCACTCGTTTCTGGTAATTTCTTCTTTTTGAGCCCTGAGTCACAAGGATTTCATCTGCATCTGACAACCATTCCTGACAGCCTCGCTCTATTAAAACTTATTGAATTTGTTACAAACTTCACTGTAAAAACTTTGTCACAAATTTGAAGTGGAACAGAGGAAAATCTGTCTGGTTTTTCATTACATCTAAGATAAAACAAATCCTATTACTCTGCAAACCATGCTGCAGTTGCAGGTGTTTTTCATAGAAAAGTGGAAAAGATTTAACTTAAAAGGTTGATTGGGACTTCAGTTGTACAGAATGTGATCCTACAGGTAGAACACTTACCTCTTGAATTGTTTCCCCTCAAGGAATATGTGGTTCCTAGGAAAGAGGTCTTGCCCATTTATGGCCACATAGATGTCACACAAAGCATCCTTAAGTAGCTGAACTTAAATCAAAAGGCTGATTCATACCAAAATCATACAGAGGCAATGGCAGGGAAGCAGCATCTCTAAACACAGAACATTTTCTAGTGCATCATGCATGGATATTTGCCAGAAGATGAGCCTGTCAGGAACCCTCGAAGTCAGATACCCCCTTTTGCTAATTCCTTCTGCCCACAGCATGAAGAACTGTCTCTGCTAGACCAGCTGGCTTCTTTCTGCATTATCCTCTGCTACATACTTTTACCAAAAAATTTTTGCATTTCAGGTGTGAGTACCTGTTACAATCCTCTTAGTGAGAAGTGCCTCTGCCCAAATTAAGGTGCAAATGAAACCATATGCCAAAGGCAACAATATGTTAATAACATAATAATATAATAATATGGGTTTTATTTAATTATAAATGTAAAGGTGAGGTACAGATATAGAAATAAATAGCAAAGAGCAGAGATAAAGAGAGTGAAATTGAGAGAGAGAAGAGCGGGGAGAGAGAGAGAGAGAGATAGTCACCATTCATGGTGGATCCAGCGTTATCGTGTTGATCCTTCTTCACCCTGAGCTTCTCAATGGTGGAGATCCTGAGTTGTTCTTCTGGTTGTGAAGGTCCCCAGGCTGCTCATCTGGGGGTACCATCTTTATACAGTCCAAATTCTGAGTGTCTGTGGAGTCATGTTCCTAATTTCCATGCAAAGTGAGGATGGGTGTGCCTTCATTCGCAGGTGGGGGTTCGGTGGTCAGAGATATTGCCTGTCCAGTGTCAAAACTCAGGATGATCTTTGACCAGTGACATGTGTATACAGTTTGC
>NW_008674151.1:55835-57993 GCF_000695815.1 Acanthisitta chloris
AGCAGGAATTTTTGTTTAGATACATTAATTAAGATGTGCTAACCAGATCTCGCCTCTGTCAGGCCTGGAATTAGCACAAACTCGTCTCTTTTGGGCTTATCTCAAATTGCTGCCATGGTGGATAACATGTTTTAGGGTGAATCCTTTTTGTGGCCTCAGTGTTTGAGACAGACAAGTTATTCTTTAATTTCTTATACTACTTATTTCTCGGACTGCAGCCACGCAATCCATTGTGTTGGGTACAGATTTAATCATTCTAGTCTCTAGACTTCCTTTAATGGTCCTTCCTGCTATTCCACTTCCGTGATGGCAGCATGATAAAACATTTGTTTGAACACGTTATGATCCAGATTGATAATGAAATGTTTTTTATAGCAGGCATAAGTGAAGGAGAAGGAAGTTCAGGCAGGTACAGAATTAACATCTGCTGGGGAACCAAGGTTGAAAATAATATAAATCAGATCATTTTCCTTAACTAGTTAGCTTGTGCAAACAGCCTATGACTGCATTTGGCAAGTGGAAAGGCTGAGTAGAAAACTTAAAAAAGGAGACATTCTGGTATAGAGGTCAGATTTTCATCTTGTCCAAAAACAATTTTAGTGGCACAGATGAGGGGAGAGGACACAGAATGGGAGTTGTGACTGCAGAGGGGAGCAAGGAGACAAGAGGAAAGTATTTCCTAAACCAGAGTCTCTGCCAAGCCTACCACGATATCTCATTTTTTGCAGTGATTCCTGTCTTAGTTTACCACTCCACCCCACCACCCATCCCCAGTATTGGATACTCAGGAGCTGCACAGAGCTCTGTACCTGGGTTCACAGCATATGGTCACACAAACTTCAGCACCATGAAGCCTATTTGCAGACTGCCCTAAGCACAGCCCCATTAGCTCACCACCCACTGAGAACCCACTGCCTTCCCTTTGAAGAGATGGCAGGCTATTTTCCTGGCCAGAGCTGCCACCTGCCAAGCATCCCTGCAGGCTCTTCAGAGACTAACTTTGACAATTCAGAACCAATCCTCAACAGAGTTAACAATTTCATACAGACATAGCACCTTCTGTCACAGATTAGCTATTTTCTAACTTTACAGATGTCTGTCTCTCCCCTGTCAGATCTGTTCCCATGTCTACACAACTCTCCTACACATGATGAGAAGTACTGTGTTGTGATGGAGCTTTCTGTCCTTGCAAAGCTGGGGGCTGACTGCACTCCTGGTAGTGTTTGCACAGCAGCCTGCTAGGAGGAAAGACAGCCTGGCTGACACTGCAAGTACACCCTGATTGCCAGAGTAGTTTGATCCCAAGAAAAGATGCCATTCCACCATAAAGGTTCTATTCAGAAGCTGTTGAAAGCTATTTGAAAATTCACAAAGGGCAGGGGCATCTCACAGCATAGAAAAGAGAAGAAGGCTAGAGCACAGGAGCAGGGAGGGCTGAAGGAACCAAATCTGTTCATACCTGTGTTCCTCTGCATTGTTGAGAATTCCAGACTAATCTTGTTGCCATTACTCCTTGTTCCTAATCCACACTACTTCACATGGTAAATTATATGAGAAGCTAAGAGTGCAAGAAGGGCAATGTTTTTAGTTGCAAGTGCTGGATCTGTCTTGCAAGCAAAGATGAGTTTCTTCTCCCTCACAGGTGGTTAGAGTGTGTACTGGGAGAACCATAAGGGGCACTGATGGTCATAGACTTGTAAGGAAATGTAAGCCTATTGAAATCCATCTTAATCCTCAAAACCAAGATAGCACAACAAAGTACTCTCCCTGAGAGGGAGCTGGCCTTTCTACTTCTTTAATCCACATAGGGCAGCGGTTTATAAGCTTTTAGGCATTAGTGCCAGCGATCATTATTTCAAAATAGGCAGCGGTTTATAAGCTCTTAGGCTTTAGTGCCAGCGATCATTATTTCAAAATGTCAAGAATACTATTTAAAGTCTTAATTCCTTTACCACTCTACCTTCCTTTGTTTTTCTTTTTCCCGTATTCTTGAGAAATTGAATGGGAAACTAAAATCAGATCCAGTTCACCTTCCCCTGTGACAGATTTCAGCTTTCCCAAAGCAATGCATCATTGTGCTGTCATCTATCTGTTAGGCTGTTCACTTATAGGCCTAGGGTACATTAATTCAGTAGTAGTACTGGGTGGAAATGCAAGC
>NW_008674151.1:58019-66540 GCF_000695815.1 Acanthisitta chloris
AGCAGGTTATTAGAAAAAACATCAAAGTAATGCATTTAATGTCACAACTTTATGTTTTCTGGATATTATAACACTAGTTCTAATGCCTCAGCTGAGACCTGGAAATAAAAGTATTTTTTTAAGCTATAAAGATGCAGTGTAAGCTACAGAAGTGACTGTGTAATAAACTGGCATCCAGCCTACAGAAGGGAAAAATTCCAGTCAGGTAGGCACTCATGTATTTGTTTACAGTTCTAGAATTGAAAGAAAGACACTTTGTCATTTTATGATGTGGTAGGAGTAAACTGCACTTTCTTTAAAGTGATTCCTCATTCCCCTAAATCAATATACACTCCTACAGGAAAATATTAACACGAGTAATCTGGTTGATCTTCTAGATGAACAGAGTTTAAACACAAAAGTGCTATAGCCTTCACCCTAGAGTAAGAGTAGGAGAACCATGGGGTCCCAGCATGGGAGGCAAGGGCACAAGGCCTATCCCCTGAGGGATGGAACCACTTATAGGAGCCAGATAGGTGTCTGTATGGCACCAAATCCTAGTCTCAAAGCTGTTCACTTCCTTCTCATGTGGAGTTGAAGAAAAAAGTAAGGAAGAATTCCTTTTCAAATCCTGATTTTAGTGTATCCTTCCTTCAAAATAAACTTATCAATCTATGCAAACAATCCCCATGGCCTCAAGCCCTAAGAAACATAAGTTTCCTTTCCCAGAAGCTCTCACATCTGCCATCCTCCAAGCCAGAGAAACTTGGCCAACTCCAGCCCTCTGGCAATCCCAAAAACATCTTTTGGCAAGTCAAGGCTTGCCCTGGGTTTTTTTCACTTTTAATAGCCTACATGTCTTAAGTGGTGCCCTTCATGAAAGATCAGCACTTTCTGTCCCAAACTGTTTCCTTATGCAGCTTTCATTATTTTTTAAATTATTTTCTTTGCAAGGAGCAGCATTGAGCTCCTCAAATTATCTTCCTCTTACTTGTTATGGGGGAAAAAATTTAAAAAACCTAAATACAGTTTCTAAATACAAATTACGGTCTTATCTCAATTTTCACGAATCAAAGCTTCTGGAGTGCCTATGTGGATCATACTTTCAAAACACCTTTAATTTTTTGTACTTCATATGTAGTCTGTGTAGTTAAGAATGATTTTTAACATTTCCTTAGCATTATTAAAGAGGTTCAATATCCTAGAGTTGCCTTTTTACCAAATAAGGTGTAGCCCAAAATGGAGATACGGCGTAAAAATGAAGATCATGCATAATTAGGGAAACCTGGACAAAATGCACCCATTGTATAGCTTTCCAGACAGTCAAGTCTACTGACAGTAGCCACAGACACTTTGCTGTAAACTTAAAGAAGAATGAAATTATGTTCTCCTTTTTCTGGGTGTACCCTGCTCCATTGTATATTCAAGTGATTTCTGAAAGAAAAGAGGTGTTACTCAACTGGCAGCAACATACCTGTACAGTCCAATGGGCAAAAAAGGCTCAACCACAGGGAAGAGTTAGAAAAAGTGCAATGAATCAGTCTAAAACTCAGACAAGTAATACAGCAACTTGTAACAGTAGTGAAACATAATGTTGATTTGCACTGCAAAGCATTTCATAATGAATCAGAAGAACAAAATATATTCCAGCTTTGGCTATGTCAAATTTAAGTTAGATCAGTTAAACAAATGGTTCAAGATCTCTGCATATCAAATGAAAGAATTTCTATGTTTCTGCTTTGGAAAATGATGGGAGCTGGCCAGAGCAGGGTGAATATATTAATTACTAGCAAAGTGCAAAGATTTGAAAGTTTAAAAAAAAATATGAATGCCACCAAAACAACGAATTTAAAATCAGTTTTCTAGGATCAAGGTAATTAACACCTGCAGGCAGGAAAAATACTTAGTTGAGACCACAGAATTCAACAAAGCTAACAGAGTTGTAAGAAAGGGGCAATTCTCCACTGAGTTTGTGGTTGTTGATTTAACCATATTGATATGCTATGGGGAAGGGTTGCAATCCAGAGGGACCTTGACAGGCTTGAAAGATGGGGCCATGCAAACCTCATAAATGTTAACAAGGCCAATTCCAAGGTCTGACACCTGAGTCAGTATCAGTATAGATTAGTAAACTGATAGATTGAGAGCAGCCTATTTCCTTTACTTCCAAGTAGCATGTGATATGAAAACAAAGCCATTGAATACTTGTCACAGGTTACAGCAAATCAGTGAAGTTCAGGATAGAGTTTATAAGCATAAGTCCATCCAAGCTTCTCTGACCCATGAAGAAAAGTTCTCAAAAAAGATGCAAACATTTAGGTGAGTCAATTTCCTTTATTCTCTTTGAAACATGCAAGTGAAGTTATCTTGACAGGTTAATGGTCTTCCATAAGCTAAGATAGCTTGGCTACATCTGCTTCTAGCACTGAATTTAAATAGCTGGAACTTGATTACACATACTTTACATTACACATACTTTACAGCATGGATGTTTCTGGTATGTGGTTAGGATTACAATTAGAGTGCTCCTTGATTCATGCATGTAAGCATTAGAATGCTGGCAGATGGGATGTTGTGCAGATGTAGTTCAGATTTTTGTTTGTCTGTGTTCTGTAAGCTTCTCTGAGCTGAGACAGTAATGAAAATTTCCCAACAATACAGTTAATAATACTGTAAATTTCAACCTGAAATATTTCTGTAATGACCATACTCATAGCAATATAGTCTTTATGTTCAAATTAGGAAACTGAGACATGAGCTTCAGTCATTTAACACCAAGGAAATGGGAACATTCTATCACATTCTAGCAAGGATTCTCAATATATTTATTACATGTTGGTAAAGAAAGTATTATTATGTCTATTATGTAAGTTTAAAAAGGAGAAAATAGTACATACAACTACAGATCTCATTTCCCTCCCCTCACATTTGTGTCTCAACATGTTCCCTTACCCCAAGAAACCCATTTGATAAGCTGAATATTAAAAGAAATAGAAGTGCCCACTAAAGAGGTTAATGCATATCAGTCATTAAGGATAGTATATGCCAAGCAGAGCCTGTGTCTTTGTTGATTTTCTTGGTTTATCTAGCCTTAGGTGAATGTGATAGAATATTGCATGAGACATTAATAGATAAACAATGAAATATAGAAACAGTAAAAGCATTATGAAAGGCTGAAAAGCACTGTGGGCAGTGATGAATGGTAAAGTATCAGTCTGGGAGAAGAAGAAGAGCGCAGTCCTGTGAGGCTTAGTTTGGGAAGGAGTTTCATTAAAGATTTTGTCACAAAATGTAGCATGCTTGTAATATTTGTTGATGACACATAGTTGGAAAGCAATCCCAAAGGGGGATCAAAATAACATGCAAGATGAACTGGTGATCACTGGTAATAGATGGACATATGGTACAGCACTGGGAATAGAAAGAAATTTCAGGTGCATGCCCATGTGCAAAACAACTAGTAAGAATTTCAGGTATAAATTGGCAACGTTTCACAGTGTAAAATGTGAGGCAGTGAGACACCATTAGGCAATCACAAAATGGCTACATGTTCTCAAATACTATAATCTAAATAGGACCTACAATGCAGACAGGCAAATATGTCCACCAGAGGCTGTGGCAATACCGTTTCATAAGGTCCTGATAGGATGAGAAGAGACATCTTGGAGCAGCTGTATCTGACAGGTTTGAATGCCTGAAAGTTCTGAATACAAAGAACAAATAGATTTTATCCAAACTCATGTAAGGCACAGAGCCTGAGTCCTTTTCCAAAGAACTGCTGGCTAATCATAGTAGATCAGGTTTTACAAGGTAGAGGTAGATGATACCCATTGTTCTCATTAACACATGTAGGGTTTACTGAAGATAGTTATCTGCTTGGAGTGAAATGGTGCTGTGTCTCAAGATGAATACAGGAAAAGCCAGGGGTAGGAAGTCAGAGCTGATAAGATCTTCTGCTTATCAGTTACTAGAAAGGAAGGGCAAAAGAGCCAGACTGTCACTGATGGAAGTAAGACCAGACAAACTGTGTCAGTGGCTCCTCTCTGGTCTTCATTAGTGGTCTTTGAAGAAACAATTGAAGGGATCATTGTGACATGACTAAGTTCTAGCTGTCCCTAATTATTCAGTGTAAGGCCTTCAGAAAGGTCAATTTTAACAAGCAAGCAATTTTGGTGCTGAGACATCTTAACCTTCTAACTCTGCTGGATTTCCTTCCCAGTACCACTTTAACAGCAGTTTGAATTGTTTCCACAAGCCCAAGAGTAAAGAACCACATTGTTTATTTAGCTGCATTAACATAAAATGTTAGCTTGACAGAGATAGATAAGGACTAAGACCACCATAACCAACCCAAATCATTCTATGATTCTGTGATTCCATGATTCTATAGATAGAGTGTTTAAACTCCAAATTAAAAAGCACAACAAGATTTTATAAGAGGTAGCTGATTTAGAAGGCCAACATGTAATGTTTGGACTTAACCAACAATTAAAGTAAGAAGGCTTCTCTCTCAGTCTTTTCACAGTAAACCCACAGAGATAACCTTTGTCAAAACAGTTTTTCAAAATGCAGTGTCCACCAGCTCATGTGGAGCCTGGAGAAGAGACGGTTGTGTGAAGACCTCGTAGCAACCTTCCAGTATCTACAGGGAAGCTGGAGGGGGGAACTCTTTGTTAGGAACTGTAGTGATAGAACAAAGAGTAACAGGTGTAAATTTAAAGAGTGAAAATTTCGATCAGATATTAGAAAGAAGTTTTTTAATGTGAGGGTGTCAGGCACTGGAACAGGTTGCTCATGGAGGTTGTGGATGCCCCAACCCTGGCAGTATTCAAAGCCAGGCTGGATAAAGCCTTGAGCAATCTGCTCTAGTGGGAGATGTCTCTGTCCATGGCAGGGTGGGTTGGGACTAGATGATATTTAAGGTCACTTCCAATCTTTAACATTCTGTGATTCTGTGATTCTATGATTCTATGTAGACCTCCCATACAGCTGTCACCATGAAGAAGCTGACCTGCTCTCTCAGGATCCCCCTCTGTAGCCTCCCTACAGAAATTAGGTTTTCATGGTTTGTCTGTTACTTTTCTGTAGCTCACAGCCCTCAAGCATACCCTATTTCTATTGCAGAAATCAGACGAACTCTTCTCTAGGAGGCCTTCACCATCTGGTTCTTAATGGGAACTTATAGCAGGGTACAGAACTAATACTGGTAAAGACATTTAGAGGAAAGTAATCTTGACAGAACATCTAAACCTTTCAGTATTCTTTGAGTGCTTGATAAGAAGTAGGTGAAGACAAATTCTTCAGTCTCCTAGTTAGCAGTGGCAGGGTTGTCACCTCAGGATTCTGGGCTTCATTGAGGTCATTATAAAATCCGTGGGCTTACTCCCAAAGGGAATTTTCTCACAACAGTACCTCAGAAACAAAGCCTGTCTTTCCAACATGAAGACATGCTCTGTGTCCTGGCTAAGGTGTTAATTTTGTTTGAAAGGCAATGTCTTCTATCTGGAAAAAATTGCAGATGTTAATGAACACTCTCCCTTATTTTTATCCATATTTCTGGGTTAAGAATCCAGTGGGTTTGGTAGTCTTACCATCCCCTGTCTCTCCTCTTAACATGACTCCACTTAACGACTCCCTTACCATCCCCCCTCCCCCCCAGACGCGTGGGGAGCCCTTTTCTTCTGCCTAGGTGTTACACTCGGTTTTACCACCAAGGTCTTCATGTCCTCGAGTTTGGTTACCATTGTTAATTCTTAAAAGACAAAAACTAAAGTAAGGATGTTATTATATTTCCTGCTGGTGCCTTAGAGTCTGGAGAAGACTCCAGCTTCATTCCTGTATAATGTAGTAGGAGAAGATCCTAGGCTAAACAGAAGAGGAATACTTTCACTTGCTCATCAATGCCAATGCTGGTGATCATATATCATCTGAGATCTGTATCAATCTCATAAATTCTAAACAGCACATCTGGGATAGACTCTTTAGGTGTCATTCCACATTTGTTCACTGGCAGACAGGGAATACAGCCATAGATCCACACAGGATTGATTACTTTATGGATGATATGATGATGGATAGTACCAGCTTGCTCATAGCAGGCTCAAGAAGCAGAGCATCTCACTTTCCTTGCCTAGGGCAACCAGGGGAAAGCAGGTGAGGGTTTTGCATACAGTATTGTCCACCTGGGTCTAATCATAATCATACACTATAACACCTATATTCAATCTTGCTTTTAGGAATTCGGATGGAATGGGAAAACGGAAGCTGGAGTAACACATCTGTGATTCCAGTACTGGCAAGGACACTTCTTTGCCTGGTTGTGTTAAACATCCATATCCAGCAAGAAAATAAAAATCACTGAATACAGAACCTATAAAGAACCTACCAAGAGGCCTGGAGAAAGATGCCTGCTACCGTCTGATTCATCGACACCATGTAACACAACATAAGCTTGTTTGTGGTTAAACTATTTTGCATGCAAAAGTTGTACAAAGATATTTTCTGTGTATGGCGCTGGTGTTTCTGGCTGCAAGACGTCTTGCTCCATGGCCAGTCAGCTCTGCTAGCTGGTGCAGGGAATAGACAGGTCACTGTTTCCACTGCCTCAGCATCTTCTCAAGACTTTGTTGTAGTGTTGAAGCTAGAAAAATAGCACTTATATATGAAATCACTCATTCGTATTAGTTGAAAACAAATAGAAAGAAACTGTTAAAGTAATCACTACAAAGGAAATAATCTTTATTTATTAAATTCCTAAATTTAAAAAAAAAATTTTAATTGTCTTGTAATTTTAGTCTCCTTTAGTGCAGTCTCAGTTCCCCACACAAGATGGCAGCTCTTCTTTCCTGTGCTCAACTAATCATCATGAAACTTGTCCCTTTCACATTGATGCTGCAGGTGCTACTGCAACACAGTAATAGATGAAACAAGGGACCAGCCCTAAGGCTCTAGTAATTCACTCTGAAAACATCTCACATGGTACAGCATGTCTTGTGAGGAGCAGCACTGTTTCACTGAATACTCCATTTGTCTGACTCCAGCAAGCAGCAATAACTGGTTCGTACTTGTGCTGGTTTTGAGTGGGGTTGAGTTAATTTTCTTCACAGTGACCAGTATGGGGCTGTGTTTTGGATTTGTGTTCACCACAGGGGTGTTTTTATTATTGCTGAGCAGTTCTTACACAGAGCCAAGGCCTTTTCTGCTTTTCATACTGCCATGCAGGCAAGGAAGTTGGGGGTGCATAGGAGGTTAGGAAGAGACACAGCCAAGACAGGTGACCCAAACTGACCAAAGGGATAGTCTATACCTTATGATGTCATGCTTAGTGTATAAACTGGGAAGAAGAAGGAGGAAGAGAAGACGTTTGGAGTGATGGCATTTGTTTTTCCAAATAACCATTGTGTGATGAGCCCCTTGCTCCCCTGAAGACAGCTGAACACCTATCTGCCCATTGGTAGACATAACTGTCACATGAAAGGTAAAAAAAAAAAAAAAAAAGAAAAGAAAGAAACACTTCTCTTAGTTCAGATTACATGCGTATTCATGCATATTCACATGCATATAGGACATGCAACCCTACTCTCAAACATTTAGGCTGTGTGTCCTACTACCCTGGCTGTACTGTGTAAAGTTACTTGCATTTCATGTTTGTCTAAAACAACAAACAAAAAAAAACTAAATAAATGAGTGTATTTCAGTCAAGGCAATAGAAAATTATGTATTTGAATAACTCAGGCTTCCTAGAAAATAAAGGCTAAATTTTATCCAGCCTGAGATCTGTTTCACCCCAGCATTGCACTGATAGCATTACTTTCTCGGTAGAGTCAGAAACTCTGAAACGAATCTAACAATTAATGGTTCATAACTACCTGCCATAAATGATGCCAAATTGCCAGCAATGCTAACTGTTTCATTTTGAAACAAATGAAGACCAAATTTACATTGCACAGCTTTTGCTCTGCTGAAGCTCTTGCCTCTTTGGGTAGGTTGTGGGATGCCTCACTCTGTGGTGAGCCAGGTCCCAGCTGGTGTTGAGGGTGTGGATCTCTGCTTCATTGTCACCAGTGTGGCCTGTCCCTCTTTAATAAGACCCTAGAAGAAATGCTGAAACACCTAAAGGTCATATTGAGTCTTCCCAGGTGCTGAGGAGAGATAACTTCTTCTCTCATGCCTTGCTCATGGAGTAAAGTAGGCTTAGACCAATAAACATTTGTTCCAAATATATTAATCTCCTCTCCAGGTTCAACAACCAACAGTGCAGAGACTAGAAGGCAGCAGCAGCAAGACGACAAAAGCCTGGCCCTCTTTCCCACCCAGATGGCCCCCAAACCCCCGAGCTCGGCGCCGGCGAGAGCCCAGCAGGTGTCAGCAGGAGCTCGGGGATGGGACGGACGCGCACGGACCGCGGGAGCCTGCAGCGGAGAACCTCCGCGCCGACCGAAAACCCCACTTGCTTACTAATAAAAAACGAAACCAAAACAGAACGAAACACAACTTTTTAAGTGGATGGCAAGTTTAAAAGCACTGCCGGAGCCGGAGCCGG
>NW_008674152.1:0-9935 GCF_000695815.1 Acanthisitta chloris
GGGGGGCAGGGAGGGGAAGAAGCACAACAGAAGTGTTTAAATACACAGAGAGTTGAAATAAGAACGATGACTTCAAATGACCAGAGCACTGAAACAAACTTCACTCCTTTAGGAGCATCTTATTACAAGCCTCTTACAAATATTTGTATAACTTAGCATGGAAAACACCAATTTTCACAAAGAATGAAGGATAGCTTTGTCTCTAACATTAATCAGTCGATATATTCCTCAAAATCCAAAAAAACAAATCATAGTGAGCAGAAAGTAGCATGCAAATGTGGGTGCCCCTAAACTGAGTATGAGCATACAATGCACATTCCTGAGGAAATCAGAATAAAAGATGCCTGAATCAGAGGGCTTACAGTGTTTGTTTAGACCAGCTTGAATGTGATAACATAATCCATATTTAAATTTCAAACCATACGTTTTAATGTAATGTAGACATCTGTAGTTCTGTGAAAGTAATACCTCCTCATAAAAAAATCATTTTAATAACTGAATCTAGTTAATGCCAATAAATCTTGGTAAGAGGAAATAGATGAAATAGAAATAGATGATTTCTTCACTGACTAGCATTGGAAAGTAAACATAGTTTAGCTTGGGTTTTTTCAGTAGATCAATCACTATTTTTCTTTTTTTGACATATTTAGGCAACTTAAATTCCACCCAAATCCTTCTATCTATAGCTTCTCTTTATGCAATAATTTTCTTAGGACTTTTGAAATGCTTTCTGATATCTAGAATAACCTAACTTTCTTCACAGGGCTTACAAAAGTTGTGGAGACTCTAGTCAATCTGCACATCCCTGAAGCTACTGATTGCTTCTCCCTTTCCTTCACTTGAAGTCTCTATGGACCATGTCAGTGAAACCATTTCAGTGTACAATTCTCCCCGGAGTTTAATAGGCCCTTTTTTGAAAGAGAAGCATCACAGCAGGTTTAGGAAGATTCCTTCACAAAAATGTTTATGAAGGTGAAAAATTTGCATGTTATGTATACACTACTTTTATGTTTAAAACTTCTTTTTAATGTACCTTTTTTACTCCTTATAATACACTATTTGAAACACATCAGTTTAACAGCTCTTTTATCTGATTTTTTGTTAAACCACTTAATAAAGAATGCTCTTAAATGTCATGTTTTGCCTTGGAAATTTTTTTGTGATTTCTAACTCACAAAATCATAGAGAAGATTTTTTTTAGTGGATTTATATCTAGGAATGTATTATGTATAAAAATGTGAAGACAGATATGTGTGAGTGAAATAGAGCTGCATATGTTGAATGTATTTTATTTTTGCAGAATTTCTGGGTAATATTGACAGAGCAGGGCTATATTAGAAGAAAACAAACCAGCAGAACACTGCAGAAACTAGAAACAAAAGAAAGGCATCCACCATAGGAGGGACTTAGCTCTAGAAGCTCTTAATGCACAGGTTGCCATTAGTACCTTTAGCACTGCATTACAACATAATTTCACATACTACTACGGGGAGTAAAACCTATAGAAATTTGAACATAATAATTTTCATAAAATTCTATTATACAATAAGGAATCATCTTCCGAATTTCTGAAATGATATCAAAATGAAAGCTATTTGGAGGTGACTTAGGAAAAGCAAGTAAGAACACTTTAGCAACATAGATCAAAATGTCCAATTTCCATACTGAAAGGGAAATATTCTGTTTTACTAAAATTCAGACAGTAGAGATTTTGAAAATCTGTGCATGTAGGCAATAAAAAGTTATCACTTTGAATACAGAATTAGATGTTATTTTAAAAAAATACACAAAGTAGGAGTAACAGAATGCCAAGAAGAAGAATTATTTTCTGCATGCATGAGATTAACAACTGAAATAATCTGAAGAAATATGAGCCAAAATAAACAATGCTATACATTACTTGGAATATTCGTGCTATTATTAAGCACAAAACCTATATTTCCTCTACTCTGAAGAATTTATAATTCAATTAAATATTTTTTTTTAGAAAGAAACTCTAAAGACAATTCTATGTATAAATAAAAAGAAGTAAAAGGAAAAGCAATAAATTTCTTTTTTTTTTCCAAGCATTTTTGACTGAAGAATGCCTGTTCAAAATTCAAAATATTAGTTTTTTGAAATCAAATTTAGATTATAATGCATTTCTAGGAAAGCCAAAGAAAATTAACCTGCAATTTGAATATGAAACTGTAACAAAATCAGCAAAAAAAAAATAGAATTAATTAACCAGGAATTCATTTTAATGATAAGCATGCAAAGATTTCCTTAATGAGATGTTATGCAGAGACAGGTAATAATGATTCCAAAACCTGAATATATTATAAATCTCCATCTTCTTGGAAAAAAAATAAAGACGATCAATTGGAAGAAACACAAAAGCAGGGAATTATCTTTCTCTAAATTATACTGTATAGGCATCATAATTTGTAATACTGCCCATATCTTCCAGTAATTGAAACCCTG
This sequence comes from Acanthisitta chloris, assembly GCF_000695815.1. NCBI lineage: Eukaryota > Metazoa > Chordata > Aves > Passeriformes > Acanthisittidae > Acanthisitta > Acanthisitta chloris. The sequence goes on from NW_008674152.1 coordinate 2,464, forward strand.
TGCAGAAAATAGGGTATTAAATAATGTCAACCATCTATATAAGGTTTTATTCTCTGAGTCAGAGATTTCCTGCCTCTTTGTGCCAAACTAGTTACAATGAACACCAGTAAATTAGAATTATTTAATGGGCCACTATGTAAGCAAGCTTCACTGCATGAAAAATGTATACATCCCAAAATTACAAAGTAGGATTTATAATATTTATTGCAGCATTGTTGTTGTTATATCATTTTTGTTGTTATTATTATGAATTACTTTGTTCCTGATGCTATAACAAAAATCCTAAAAGCCTAATAATATATGAACAAGCAATGTTTTACAAATTAGGCATTTAATGGTTTATAATACTAATATAAACCTATTGTTAAAATATTTCCACCAGAATTCTATTTACAATCTATAATTTCATGAACAAAAGTAGTTATTTTAATCTTAGTAGTTGTTTGGTTTTTTGATTCTAAGGACTGTAGTTAAAAACTACATATACTTCATAGTTTGAGATATGACAACCATAACTAAGATCCTAATCAGATGGATTCTAATTAAGTTCAAAACCCCATCAAAATTGATATTATTGGGTGAAATACAACCTTTATATAAGCCTGTTTCATTCAAGTGAACATCAGCTGCTTACACCAAATATGAATTTGTGCTTATAGATCTTGTTGTCACAGGGTGAAAACAGATAATTTTGTTAAGAAAGAGATAAAAGTCCCTAATATCCAGAAGTCATGGTCCTCTATATTTTCCTTTAGATCATCTATTGATCAAGAGTTGAATTACTTTGTTAAATAAATGGATTTTTTGAAGTTGCAATTTTGAAGATTCATTTATCTATAACCTAAAGAGACATATGAATGCACATATAACAGCTGAAAACGTTCTTATTAATTTGAGACACAGAATCATCCTGATGGACCTCGGAGATTCCTAAAATTCAGCCTAATATAAATTACCTGTATAATTCCCAAATTTTCGCTAGACTCTTCAAAATTCCAAGATGGAAGAAAGCCAGTGTCAGTTGGAAAATGCAATATTATTCAAAATGTTCCTGATCTACTTCAACAAAGTGCTCCACTGCCTGCTCTTGAATTGTATGTCAATATTGGGCAGCCTAAAATCGAAGATACTGGAAGAAATACTCATGGCATAAAATGAGTATAAAAATTGTATACAAATATTGGATATATAAAAAAATAATCAATTTTAATTTTGCTTTCTTACAGGCAGCAAAAAAGTCCTTGAGTTACATATTGCAGAACTGACATTTTAATCTCAACATAATGCAAGTGAATTGAAAAAAGTTACATACCAAACCTAACTGGTAATTTAAGAAGTAAATGTTATCTCCTCATTTTTAAATTGAGATAATCAACAGTGTAGACCTTTGACATTTTATTTCCAGAGATATATCATTGCAAAAAGGGGAAATATTTAAATGAACAAACACATGAAAAGCATAGCAGTTCATGGATCTCTTTTCATTCCTCAGAGTATTGCATTAAGCAGCATCTCCCTTTAAATCAGAGTTTCCCTTAAGCCGGTGCATTATTAATATGCACATCTCTAGAGTGATGAATGTACAAACTGGTTATCCAAATTTATCTTGCTACTCCTAAGTCTTAAAATAAGCACTTTTTTTCATCTATTTTTTTACCGTACCAGGAAAGACATTTACTCAATCCTTCAGCAAATGTGTTCCCTAATCTTGAGCTCTCGGTGACTGATGATGATGAGCACAGAAATATTTGTCTCAGGACAGGTTCTACTTTTTTGTAGCCACAGGGGCTTTTCACTGTGCAAACATAACCTGTTCCTGAGCCAGTGCACACCCCTTGCTCCTTCCTCTTACAGTACTAAACTGGCACTGGCATGTGCAGCATGTTGTCCGTGGAGTGGGGAAGTAAACACAGAAAGATGTTACCAAAGGTAATAAATTTCTGTTGGGGATGAATCTCACTAATCCCAAAGTGAGACACACCTTCTTGTCTTTTTTTTTTTAAACTTTCTCCTCATTCTGCTTTTCAGATTTTATTCACAAACTCACCATTCTTCTGACTTTAGAGCCAGACAGTAATCAAATTTTCTGGTGCACAGGAAATTCCAACATTTTAAAATTTGTTTTTCTTCTGTATTAGACATCATGTCATTTCATATTGGGTATTAACACTGCTAGTATGTCATTTTATATTACAGCATGATACATTAGCTAAAAGATTATATTTATATTATTCAGTTGTCAGCATTATTTTGATTTTGTAATACTGGGAGGTTTTTTGTGTTGTTTATTTTACTTTTATATTAATCTACTATCAGCTGCTTTTTCATTGTCATGCTCGGTATCAAATGTGCCTCATTGCAAGGAACATAAGACACATCATATTAAAAAAGTCTTACAATATTATCTTCTAATTAGAGTAAAAGATTTGGACTGACATTCCTGAAATGTGACACATGCTAATTGCAAATCAAACAAGAAATCATTGCAAGGAGATCTAATTTAACCTGTTTATTAGCTTGATCTTTGCAAAAAAGTACAACCATTCTTTGAGAATGAAAATTTAGGATGATTATATAATGTAAACAAGATCCTTTGTACAGTTAAAGTCCAAATTTTATTCTCTAAACCAAGATATAATCCTTGTTTAAAGAAACAGTGCCAGAGCAGTGTACCCAACATGAATACTACTCATATGAATATACTGTTTCTGTGACGGCACTTGATAGAAATTGTAGACTTCAGCCATTATGGACCTTCCTACAGAACCACCCATTTGTGACTCTGAAGGGATGGTGTGCTGGTTTGGGCTGAATGTGAGTTCACTTCCTTCACAGTGGCTAGTATGGGGCGAAGTTTAGGATTTGTGCAGTACACAGGGTTGATAACATAGAGATGTTTTTGCTATTGCTGAGCAGTACTTACATAGAGTCAAGGTCTTTGCTGCTTCCCATAATGCCACTCTGGCAAGGATGTTGGGAGTACATGGGAGATTGGGGGGAGACACAGCCACAACAGGTGACCCAAACTGACCAAAGGGATATTCTATACCATATGACATCATGCTCAGTATATAAAGTGGGAGGAAGAAGGAGGAAAAGGGGGACATTTGGAGTGATAGTGTTTGTCTTCCCAAGTAACCATCACCTCAGTGATGAGGCCCTGCTCTCCTGGAGATAGCTGAATACCTCCTGCCCATGGGAAGCAGTGAATTAATTCCATGTGTGTGCGCAGCTTTTTTTTTTCTTTATTAAACTATCTCTATCTCAAACCATGAATTTTTCTAGCTTTTATCCTTCTGATTCTCTCCCCCATCCTGCTTCTGGGGGAGTGAGTGGCTGTGTGGTGTTTAGCTGCTGGCTGGGGTTAAACCATGACAGGTGGTGACTTGGTAGCATGGGGAGGAAGCAGAGGGTATTAGCAGAACACAGAAACACCAGCTGAAAAGCTGATGTCAGAAATATACCTCCTGTTTCGCTTGTCTTAGAGAGGAAAAAGAGGACTGAAATTAGCCGTTGATGATTCTAAACTTCACAACTTATGTAAGAACAAAGAAGATTTATTGATAGAAATAAAAGATGAAAACCATACAACAACACCTTGTATGTGATGTGAGCAAGGCATTGTCAAGTGCCAGGTAGAGAATGTATTGCTGATTATGTGCTTCCAGGAAAATAAGGGACATTTAGTCTAGGAAATCACTTATTGGCAAGATGTCTTTTTTGCAAAGCAACTGCAAAACCTGTGATTATGACAAAAGAAAACCATGAGAAACTGTATAGAAGTGGTTTCATCATCTATTCATATCCTTTCGGCCTTGTCTCCTTACTCTGATTTAGCTTTTCCAAGATAACAGGCAAGTCACACTTTCATACAGTGAAAACCTTTGAAATTCACAGCAATGTTCTACAGGGATATAGCTTGATGACAACTATCTTTGGCAGAGTCTTTCCACTGCTGCTTTGTCATTCTCTCTTACCCAGTGTGTAAGGTGTACACATTTTTATATACAGTCAGAAGGGAAACTTGTCAACATTTAATGAGAGCTGAATAGTACCAAAGGAAACAAAGCAAATACGAGAGTGCATTTCTTACATGTCTCACACACATTGAAGATGAGCACTATAGAATCGGATGCAAATTTTCTGTATTCGTTAATCAGTGGTATAAAAGGAGCATTTATTATTGGCCTTTTTTATTCCATAATTTTGAATTTAATTCCCTGCTCAAGAAGTGTCTATAGATAATATAGACGAGAAGTTATTCCTAAATTCTCTTCTCCAGGGTCAAATATATTGCATGATATATCTCTGCAAATCAAGACTCCCTTTTGTACCTGAATAGCATGTATTTATTTGTTCAGTTGAATAAGAGGTGTTGGAAAATTAAAACAGAGTTGGAAACTACTAACATTTCACATTTAGCTATGTTTACCAGGTGTATGCCACTGTGTGACACTAGACTTTTGAACTGCATAAGGGGCTAGAGAAGTCAAAGGCATGCTGCCAAGAAAGAAGAAGCAGAAGAAACAATTAGAAAATTTCATCAAGTGTCTTCCACTAAACCTTTTCTCTCCTCATCCACTCAGTAGTGGTACTATAGCAAAATAGTGCACAAGTGCTAAAATATAAGAATTTGTTATAATTTTAAGTGTCTTATGGTATCTAAATGACCCTTGTGGGGCAGCTATGACACAGGAAAATCTGCAGGCCAGGCAGGACTCTCAATGGGTAGTTGAATCAGGTCCTAGTCTCCACTAGCTGCAGTAAGGTATAGAACATCAAGCTCTCATGTAGACATTTGTATTTAGACAACTAAATTTAAGTATCTTAATATCAAATCTGTCAGTGTCTCTGTTACTGTAACACATCCACAATTTTTGAAACAGATAAGAAAAGCTTTATCTTCTCTAGTGTTTTCCCTGAAGTAAAAAATATACCAAAAATACCCTATTATTTTTCTTCATTAATTCCAGATTCTTAGCATTTCCAGATGAAATTGGGTTTATCAGAAAATTTCTACCTTTTTCTTGAATTTTTTCAGCATCCACATGGGTAGTCATCAAGGATTACTTTCATAGAAATTATCTTTATCTGGGATAGAATTATAAACAGATGTTCCAGAAATCCACAGAATAATGCTAAGAGGAACACCATAATAATAAAATATTTTACTAAATTGTAACATAATAACTGTTACCATGACTGGATTTTGCTAGATCGGGACTAGGAAACAAAAATTGTTAAAACAGTCCCTATCAGTTCATACAATTTGGGATATATAACATTTCCAAAGTCACAACTTCTGGAGTCATGTTGTGGTAAGAGGAAAAAAATATTCCTTCCCAGTCATAGCCAAATCTTAAAAATATTGATTTGAGATCAATAAAGATATGAACATTGAAGATAAATAAGGAGAAATTAATGTTTAATTCTTAGTATAGAATAAAATTAAAAGAAAGATGGTTTTGAGGTTGTTAAATCATGAAATTTACACTAGACTTGGCAACACCAGACTTAAATCTAATAGCTGTTTACTTTAATGCTCCATCTCCGACAGTGGATCATATCAGACTTTAATTACATTTTTATCTCTTTCAGCAAAGGATGTTTAGGCCTCACATACACTAAGGACAATTTAATGATAAAGTGAGTCTAGGAGGTTGCCTGAACATAAAGCAAATTAACAACAAAGGGCTGCATCCCTGACATATTTGTAGAAGACTTTTTCCTCCTTTGTGAAGGTGAAAATGCAGCAGAAGTGTGTGCCTTCCTAAACTGCACAGGGAAACATCAAACAATTACTTTTCCATCAAAAATAGAACATTTAATGGACAATTTATTGACTTTAAAGAAATATGCTGTTGTTCATGAGATTTTCCATTAACCTAAGGTCTGTGATCAGAAAATCAGACATTCTAAGTGGGTAAACTCACTTTCTGTGAAGAAAAATCTCTGTTAAAATTAGCGAAGTTTAATAAGTAGAAAGCATCATTTCATTCCATTTTAGGAAGTATACTATGAACATAGCTTTTAAAGACGGATATTTTTTCTGACCTTCTTATCATTTTAGCCAGCACAAATATGTCACTTTGACTAAAGTTTCTATGGAGAAAATTTGGAGAGTGACTGATAAAATGCAAGAAAGGTTTGAACTAAGAGATGCTCCTAAGGTGGTTATGTAATGAAACAAATTAGATGAAAAGTACCATTCAAAGCCAGTCAACCTGTATGAAATGTTCTTGACAATTTTTGCTCCTTGGCATTTAACTTACTCACTGTCTTAGCATCCTTGGAAGGCAGTCTGCCACTTTTTACATTGAGACTGCAGGAAGTACACAGAAATGTTGTTTATTTCTCATACTTTTTCTCTCACAAAAGACAACAACCACTTCATAAATATATTAATGCAACTCAGGAAATTCCAGGTGAAATGGGCAACCACAGATAGTAAATTTATTTACAGGCTAACAGTGTCACTAAGACTGTTTGGGGTGAAATATGACATTCCTGGATACAGGGACAGCACTAAGGATTTGTATGCCTACCAATGCTCAGGACTCCTAGAATTATACCACTGAGAGGAGAGTTTCTTGCTCTCTTAGAAGGAAAATGGTGTATCATCTCTATGGAAAGCCTATAAAATGGATGAGGAACCCCTTGTTGCAAAAGCCAGCAGCTCTGTGTTGTGTGGAAGGCAATGAGCAAAAGGGCACACACTTCTGGAAGCAGATTCCCAAGGGCACTTCTCTGGCTAGCAACATATTTCTGCCTTTTTGTTTTGTTTTGTTTTTGTAACCTCCATTTTTGCTTTCAGAAAAATTCAGAAGCCACCATTCTGGACCAGGCTGAATGTCCACCTAGTTCATGACTCCATCTTTGACATTGTCTGACTTGAAGTTGAAGGCTACTTTGTTCTCTCATCCTGATCAGAACCATGTTTTCGTAACTTATCACCCACAGTTTTGTTTTCAAGATTTTTCTTCATAGTACAATGTGATCCACAGCCAGGGCGAAAATTCTGAAAATTCCATTATTGCATCTAGTGAGAGGGTGTTTCTGATGGAACAGATCGCTGAGCTGACTGTCCTTGAGCTTTCCTGTCACAGGACGTCCCTCAGTATTTCATGTTTACTAGTTCAGTGGTCTTGTTTTATTTCCAGGAAATAGTGTATATACTTAATGGAATCCTGATATGCCTGATTTAAACTCACCTCAAGGATTTTTGTCAGCACCAGTATCTTTCAGCAGACATAGATGATGCTGTACCTTAATCAGCCATAAGGTGGCTGTTAAGTTTTCCAGAGCTAATTACATTCAAGGCACGCCTGCCCATCACAGTCTAAGGACTTAATGGTGTTTCTGTCACGATCTTTGTGAAAACTGATGCTGCTTTCAGCTTGTGCAGGATCAGCACTGAAGGGTATGAAGCTATTCAAGGCTGTGAAGGGACAAGAAGTTGCAGCCAGGTGTAG
>NW_008674152.1:9977-11635 GCF_000695815.1 Acanthisitta chloris
TTAGATCACATCTCACTACCTTTTCACTGTTATCAGTTAAAATTTCAAATAGTGTATTAAAGGGTACCCAGAAATATTAAATAATCTTCTGTCCTCTTGGTTAGTTGTTTCTGGGGGGCTTTGGGCTTTTTTTTTTTTCTAGTAATAATTGTCTCTGCCACTTTGCTGTTTTGTTACACTGGTACCCACAATTGTACAATTTACAGTTCTAAAATATTCAGTTCTAACTGATTAGATGTATATTGCAAAATTGAAAAAAAATTTTCTCAAGAGTAATTTTGACAAAAAATTCCAAAACTACTCTCACCGTTGCCAAGAACTGGGACAAAAATCAGAAAGGACTTACAGGAAAAAATTATTAGCAAAATATGTTTTGGTGGGTTTCTTTCTCACATGAGATAATATTACTGATCAAAATAATAGCAAAGACTGAAATAGAATTAGTTCTTTTGAGATAGTTAACATGGTGTCTAAACCAGAGGTTATCTATAGTAGGACTACAACATACATTAGATGTTATTGCACCGGATTTATTTACACAGCATTCTTACTGCTCAGAAATGCTGACGAAGGATGTAATAAACTGCTTCAGAAAGCAAAAAATATATGAAATATAATGCAATTGTGAACAATAAAACTGACAAATAAATTCATTCAAAGATGATCTGCAAAAGATGTAAGACCATGCAAATACACTTTGACATGTAACAAAATGTTGCTTTCCCCAAAATAAAAGATACTACCTGAATGATCAGTAGGATGTGCAATTGTTCATGTCATTGATTCGAATCTTCAGTGTTAGCATTTTATTTAAACAGACATTACTCTTGCTTCTATTGTCCACCCTTATAATGCAAGTCAGATCTTCGCTCAGAGTGAGAGAATTCAGTATGACACAGGAATTCTTTACATTAGTATAGGTAGCTTCTGAACTATTCCAGTAGTGTTTCATGGCAAAACATCTTTTACTGATAATTCACTAAACTAGATTCAGGCTTTAACAAGTTCAGATGAAGTTATGACACTAGGTATTGAATATGTAATAAGATTTAAGCTGCAACAGTAATCATACTTAGAGACATATATATTATTTTTAAAATATTTTATGCCATAATGAGCAAGTACATTTTCCTACAGAGACTTGTCTAAAAAATAGTACAGTTTTAAGGTTCAAAGTGAAGTTGTTAGAATAGAGATAGCATAAACCAGCTTTTTTGTCATTGTTGTTTGGCATTAAGATTATAGAAAACAAAGGCTTTCTTCCCAAATACTGTATTTTAATAAGGACTTGGAGACTGTGGCTTCCCTTTTACACATTTAATGACCAAGACACTGCAAATTATGTTTAATAATCACCATTTGGACTTTATTACATAGGTTTATTTTTATTCAAAGTGGATTTTAATTACATAAGTGGAACCCAGATTTTTTTTATTTTTTTCCAGTCACAGCTGGTTTCTAGGTATAAAGAGTATGACATTTCCTCACCACATGTATAAATGGGACTCCTTGGTAAAGAGGAGAAGTGAAAGATATTTGTAAGCAGCATGGGATAGCTAGATAAATTACAGAAAAAGTATCTTCTGTCTTGGTTGTTTCCTGATTGGTAAATACTTGTGTGGGTCTTGAGTTTTTGGTATGTAACCAATTAATCCTTC
>NW_008674152.1:11668-22406 GCF_000695815.1 Acanthisitta chloris
AGCACCTTTGCCAATATCTGTAATAAAATAGGTATTTTGGTACTTTTTTTTTTGCCTAGCCTATCATGTTGTGCATTACTAAATTTGATTAGGTTTTTTTCCCTTTTTTCACTATACACTGAATTTTGAAACTATATATTTCTCTCATACATGTGAGAAACAAATTACAGCCTCAGCTATTCAGAGACAGGTAGAGTCCTGTGTGCATAAAAATATGTTACCTTATATTGGTTGTTGGTTGCCAGTCCGTACAATACCTGACGTCATTGCATTATTGGATTATTCACTGAAGATAAGTAGCTTGTATCCACCTTGATTTTTATTATTTGTAACATGTACTTACATTCTTAAGGAAGATGTCAAAGTTCTTGATACTCTGGTCTGTATATAGCTATAGAATAAAATATCCTTATATAGCAAACATCAACCTCTGAACCACTCTATGGATATTTTAGTCCTTTAAATATGAATACAAGGAACTAAGTCTTGCTACAGAAATATAAGATACAGGTTATTTTTTTTTATTCTGAAACACACACACTTACATATGGCCACATGGCTCAGGTACACACTCTCTTAAAAGCAGATGCATTATTACAGAACTAGGTAAGACTATTGAACATATAGCTGAGAAAGAGGATAACTATACATTGTGTGTGAACAGAACAAAAGTAAGTAAAATTATTATTCTTGGTAAAATATGAGAATTTCTAATCAGGAAACAGGCAAAATATAAGACCTACATTTAGTTAATCTTCCTTTTGTGCTTTGAACAAATTATTCATCTTCTCAAGCAATGAAATGGTGACCTTTTCTTGTAATACAATGTTAAATTCACCTTGGGGTGAATTATGGGGACAAATTGTTTTTATTACTGAAGATTCACTTGCAACTCGTATTTCTTCTTACATATTTCAAAAGAAGAAAAACCCATAGGAACATGAGACTAGCCCAAATTCCAAATGCTATTGCCAACATAAGAAATTTCTCCTTGAACACATTGCTTAAAACTGTACAATTACACTTTTAAATATTTTAATTAGACTTAGTCTTATGAATGTACTTAAATATTGTGTATTCTGTATTGGTCAGTTCTCACAGAGTTTCTATCTACTGTTTAGATTAGCTGATGGGCTGCGTATCTGCAGACTATTTCTATAGACTTTTATTCATGTAAGAAATTACTTAATTTCTCTTTTGTGCTGTTCTTGAGAAAGAAAAATGTTGCCATTTTTTGTGCTTATGGCTTTCCAGGAAGAAAAATGACAAACTACTGACCTCCTGCAGTAAGAGAATGTGACAAATGTTAATGAGGATGAGAGCTAATGAACCGCGTGACTTTCAAATGAAATCCTTTTCATTTGGTCATGGGGTAAAACCTCTTTTCCAAAATGCTAACAAATATGTTAAATATAGATACATTACATGAAAAATCTCTCAAAGGTGACACAAAGGGAAGCAATTTTTCATCTTTGCATTAGCAAATAAAATAGGGTTTTATACCACCACAAAGATTTAATCAACATGTATTGCCACTAAAACTGTGCTATTTAGAATAACTGACTGAAAAAGGAGTTAGAGGGCAGCTTCAGAAAAAGAGCTGGGGGTCTAAAGGTGGACACTGCAGAGTCATGCATTTAGGTGCCAATCTGTCAAAGCAGAATCCAGAACAGAGTCAAGTCACAATTGAAGGTGGGTGCCTTAGACTGAAAACAAAAGGAACCATCTCATGACGCTGATACTCACCAACACCTAGTCCAAAAGGGAAATATAAGAAATATTTTATCTTAGTTTTTGGCACATGAATAGAGGATCTACTTGCAACTACCATTCTACAGTACCAGACAGTCACCATGTTGTCTTTTCTGTATTTCTCCTAGGCAATTCTATTGTGAAACTACTAAATACATAAAGAAAATATCAAGTGAATCCCTGAAACTCTATTCTTAGTCCTGCTACAGTGTGAGTATTCAGAGCCATAAAGCTGTTTTAAGTCTTAAGTCTTAAACTTATTGGTGAATATGATCTCCTTCACTTTTCAAACAGTTTAGCAGTTTTTAATTCTGTTATCAGCCTTTCATCATTATGCAACTTTTAACACACTAGCCTTATAACTGGAAAAAGAAATGTGTATCCTACCCACAAAATAAGTTCTATCTGCATAGGTTGGCACTACGAGTTGTAGCCTTCAAAATTTAGACAACTGTTCAAAACATAATTGTCCAGGCTCCCTGTGCAAGTGTGTAGTGCCTGCTGAGCGAAGACCTAAGGCTGTCCTCAAGACCACTCAGCTACACTCTCTCAGCAAGCCAGAAAACCTGCCATGGCCAGAGAGCATATGGGATCTTTCACAATGCATTGTGCAGAGTGTTCACAGGCAGTTTGCAGACATGCCACAGGATCTCAGCTAAACATTTATGGGCACTAAATCTTAAGAACATAGACATATCATCTATGTACTAATAACATCTTCCAATTTAACACACATAGTCTGGCTTGCAAGTGGCATTGGATTTGGATGTTTCTTGACTGAGTTAGTGGTAGGACTTCCAAGGGTCACCCCTCTGTAGCTAACTGAACATCCTGATAGTAAATTACACACATATGTAGACTCCTTAACAATCAGAATATGCTGCTTCAAGAAAATAGGGATTGACTACCTGGCAGTGCCACTGGATTATTCTGAGTATATATAATTGTTCCAAATTCTTGCAGCAGATGAAGTCAGTTCATGCCAGTTTGAGCAAGAAAAATTTCTCCTTCCCCTACATAAGGCTTATACAACCTGAATAGGTAAATAGAAGTTGTGTTCATCCATCTGTCAAAAGAGCAACTCAGCATTTTAATGATAGAGAAATTCCAGTCTGTCACATTACATATACCCATGTTTTCAGAGATAAATTTACTTGTTGATTACTTGGGGGAAGACTATTGCCTTATACTCTTCTATCTGCTAGGCAGAAATGTATCAACTAGCAGTATATAATTCATAGAATTCAAGTATATGCACAGATACATTAATTTGCAGACTTTTTTTTCATAAATCTGAGTATCATTATTATTCTGGGCAAATGTATAAAATGGGCTGAACAGCTAAGTCTTCGTTTTACAGCTGCAACTAAGTAATGATATCACTCCATGTCAAAAGCTAGAAGCATTTGGTGTCTTTCATAAATAATACAGAAATTATTGCTGTCTGCACAGAAGAAAAAACACTGTAAAGAATTAGTAAAAGTTCCTAGCAGTAGAGTGCTAATTGATCTTTAAATTATTCATAGAATTCCTCTGGGTCCTTATCCTCCACGGAAGGATTCAGGTTTTTTCTTTTTCCCTGAGTAAAATGACTTTATCATCATCATAATTTTGTGTGAAGTAACTGTAGCTTTTGTTTGGAGTTTGAATGAAGAACTGAGTCCATTAACATATAGATTTACACATTTTTGAAGTTAAGACCTTGGCTAATACAGTGGCATACAAAAATCAACACAAGACTTATGTTATTTCCATTTCATAGTGATCACATTAGCACTATCAGGAAAGTGAAGATAAACCTGTTTGCACAATTATTTTTGGTAGGAAGATACATTTCATTGTCCCCCCCATTATTCATTAATGTTTGTGTTTGCCTTAAATAAAATATGTTCAAATATCTGATTAATGAGCTCTGTTAACAATTGTCAATGTGTAATTATGCATATATTTCTTTTTCATGAGGAGATTCACATTTTGCGTTTAACTGTATAAATCTAGAAGGTAGTTTTTATCTCAAGTTCTGTTGTTTAGTTGGTTTTTGGGGGAAGGGAAGTGTTTGTTAAATCACTACAGAGACAATGATTTCTCTCCTGAAAATATCTTTAGGAGTATTTCCTTGGCACCATATGAAAAAAGCAATGCCTGACCTGGATTTGTGGTATTATGGATTACAACGTCTTTTCTGTTCTGCTGATGATATATATGGTGTATATAATCCTATATGGTATATGACAGTATATTGACATACACCAGAATGAAACTCTGATCCAGAGCATTCACATTAAATTGAATCTTTATTATTCAATAAATATTGCCTGAGAAACTACAATTGCACTGTTAAGCAAGTTTTCCAAAGCAGCACCCAAGTTACTTGTACAAAGTCTGAGCAAGTCGAACTGCAGAAAATTCAGGAACATTTACAAGGGCTTAATTAATACTGTAAGCAAACAGCAGTTTCAGTTCACAATTGTCACAGCCCTTTTAGGGCGTATATTTCACTAATACAAAAGAGGTACTAAAATGATACAAGCAAATTCAAGACCAGATACCTAATGTGCGTATAGTCTAGTTATAGAAAAATCTGCCTGGAACCTTCACTTTATATCAACTTCATTTCTTTTCATTATTTAAGGTGAAATAGAGTGCCTTTCTAACTACTGCAGTGGAGAGGGTGAGAGAAAAGAGCACAAGGAGTATTTAGTCAGTGCTAGTGGCATTCTGTACCAGATGGGAGCTAACTTATGATAGATTGTATTTCTATCACTATGCATTAGGACTGATCTATATGGAGGCTGGACCAAAAACTTTCAGAGCACTTCTGCAATCTACTTATTTCATGATCAAGAGATAAGACTGAAGGAGTAGAGAAGCACCTGTGATAGAAAGGAAAAACATGTGGTTGAAATATGCTGTATTACCCTTATTGTTTTTTTTGTCTCTAGGCTGCAGTAGATGTAGTACTGTGTTAAAGCTTGTATGGGTTAAACGGAAGATTGGTTTTATTCATGTAAAGAAATAATCTGGGGATTCCTTACTTTGGAAAATTGGTTTTATTCATGGAAAGAAATAATCTGGGGATTCCTTACTTAAGAAAATATGGAATTGAGGAATCTCCAGATATGAAATAGCTGAAGGTTAGAAAACTGCTAAGGAGTAGTGTCATGTATACTTGCACCTTTCTTCATCTTCCTAAGTATCTGCTCATGGTCACCAAGATTAAACACCAGACCTTTCAGTCATAGACATGACTCAGTATGGGCACTAGTTTTTTATTATATATACCATTTGGATTTCTTGCCTGATTGTATTTATCATGGCAACAAGTAGTTTGTGACTTTCTTGGACTTGGAATTTTGGAGAACCTCCCTAATGTTACTGTTACAGTAAAATGGGGAGCAAAATTAGCCTAATAATGTCCCATCAACAGTGTATAGGTGTACTGGTAAGACTGAGAAAATAGGCTGTTTGGAGCAACCATCATTTTAACACACATCTCTTGTGTCTATTACAGCACCACAGTCTAATTGGAATCATAAGGCTCACCTACAGAACAAAATGAGTCCCCTCTAATATCTGTACATAATATCTGTACATACATGACAGACTGTGCACAACTTCTGTATGAACCGTGCACATTTACCTTAAGAGTCTGTTCCAGTTTCCCTGACTTGAACTGTAAAAGATCATTTCCTATAATAACAATACAACCTACTCCATCTTCACCATTCTTACATTATAGGATGAATGTATGTGGGAACTTACACTCTTACCTCTCTGCTTCAGCCAAGGAGATAAAGATTTTGCGACTTTAATTTCATGTATTTTTAAATCTTCTTCACTTTATTTTGTTTCATGTAAGTGCTCAGTGCATAAAACATGAACTGAAAATATCTGGATTAAAAAAAAAATGGATTTTGAAAATTTCTGGGCTTGATATTGGTACAATTTTCTATACTGTTTTTGCAGCAATAGAAGTGTGTGGAAATCTCCCAGAAAAAACAATTAGACATTGTGTCTAGAGTGGGTCAATGTCAGTGGTCATCAGGTAGAGAGCTTTTGATATGGCAAGCGACACCCAGATGCAGTAGATGATTTTCAAAAGGCAAATTATTTCTCTGAAACCCAAACACAGTCGATGACAGCAGCAAATAAAGAACATGTGGTCACAGAAATATCTACAGTCTGCTTTTAATTTTAATGTGATCTTTCTTTTGCTTTTGAGATGATTTTTCTTTTTAATACAGAAATGGTTATTATAGGTTTTAAAATTAGCCTAGGATCAGGCATTTTTAACATAAAAAATTTGCAATCAGGCTAACAGCTTTTGCTTCAAGCTGAAGCCAAATGTAAGTTTAAACAGCCAAACCATAACCTTAGTTTTAAATGCCATTTTAAAGGCAGTGGTTCCAATTTGAGCCTCCATCCTTTCTCTTTTCTGACACTTACCCAGCATTCACAACTGCTATTCTTGACCTCTTTCTCCTACTCTGCCTCATTGGCTTCTTTCATGGTTTTCAATGATCCTCTGAAATCTCTTTATAAAATTGATCAGGTGAGACCAGCTATTCCTCAAGCTTTTCTAAATTTGTCTCACTTTATTTAGAACCACAGAGCTCTGCTGCTCCTTTATTAAAGTTGTCTAGTAAGCACTGGCATCTACTTTCTTTGAAAGATGCTTGCTTGAGATTTAAAACCTGAGTGACCTGACTCAGCTCAGCTGAATAAAATGTTAAAACTCCCTTAAGTTTATGGATAAAACAGAAGTCAATGGGTATTGTATATGGGATTGTAAAGAAGCCAGGGTCTCACAGCAACATTAGACAGCAAGTTTCAATGTGTTTTTCTCATTTTTGCCACTGATTCAAAATGTATAATAGGATGCATTAATTTACACCACTTTTTGTAGTCAGAATTTTAATTGCATTTCAGTAGAATGAGACACTTAAATGATTAAAACCCCCCTACATACATCAGTACTTTTAGTTGTATGCATTTTTTTAAACTGACCCTCTATTACTTAGTCTCTTTATCTGAAACACAAAAATAAGATTACTGTTTCACCAAAGTTAAGGTATTTTGAAATGTTAATTGAAAGATGCTTTACCAGCAGATTTTTTAATTCTTTTATTATTGCCTCTTCATTCAAATGGAAATTGAGATACAAGCACCATGCAAGTAATTTCAAGAATATTATGGAATCATAGAATGGCTTAGGTTGGAAGGGGCCTTAAAGATCATCTAGTTCCAACCCTCCTGCCATGCATGGGGACACCTTTTACAAGATCAGGTTGCTCAGAACTTCACATGTGACAATGGCTACATACCTATTAAAAATCCAATATTGTTCTAGCTTTTCATCAGAGCACTGTGTGAAGGGAATCATGAATATGTAAATTTTGATGTGTTTTTGTTTACTTACTACATTGATCTGGGGCTCAAGCCTTCAGATTCCAACTACCCAAAACATCATCGCAAGCACTGACATATCTGTCAATAATGACTCAGTTGTCCAGCTTGTGCTAATCTACTTGGTGACTTTTGTGTTCTGCAGAAAAAGAAGATGATGATGTTGAGACAGTCAATCTATTCCTTTTGGTGTTCATGAAATGATGTTCAAAAAGATGTTCAAAAACATCTGACAGGATAATGGCAAGCTGATGGCTCCTACACATATCATGAGGATAGTTTCAGATAGACTAGGACAAAACCTCTTATGTGTTAACTCTTTCTTTCTCACAGATTTCTCTCCTCTGGAAACATACAACCAGTCATTTTCTGCACTGTATTTTGGGAAGAATTGGAATTGAAGAAATTGTAAGCGACACTCTTTTTATCCCACTAAGCCTGTTTTCTCCTGCTTATGTATCAGGGATTTTGTTTATAATTTTGTTACATTTTCTCTCTGCTTGTATTCATAGCAGGAGGGAGCTTGGCTAAGAAATATCAGAGCAGCTTTGAGATTATTATTTTTCAGTGGCAAGAGTAGGATTGCTTCCTGATGTAACATACCAATATGTCTCTTTTGTGTGTGGTGCCTGTCACTATAATATATGCAGATTCAAATCTGACTTCTATTTTTATATCTATAACTAGTCTAGCCATTTCTCCCTTTATATTATCCAGTTCTCTACTCCCATTTCCTATGCAGGAGAAAAGGGACAGCTTGTTTTGCCATTATGTTTTCACACAGAAAGGCACTTTAATATTAAAGAAATATTTTCACAGGATCATAGAAACTGGGAGAGGAAAAAATTTCTTCAACCATTTTGTGCATCTCTGTGTTAGGTTACAACTGTTCCCTTCAGTATAATTTTTAGATTTCTGTCACTTGAAAATTTATACATCTCAAATGAGAAGACTTCAACTCTTTCTCTTTAAAAAACTATTGCATAACCTAATAGAGCTGTTTGACAGCATATTTTCCCTTCAACAGTCACTTAAATATTTCTTTAAACTAATTTTCATCAGACTAGATAGCTTTCCTGACCCTTGCTGTTTTTTCTTTCACATAATTAAAGACATTCCTTCTCCTTTGATAACGTGGGATTAAATGTTTATAATTTTACATAGATGTAATCCAGTACATATTGTGGTTATATTTATTATTCTACTGCTCTGACACTGTACCTGCAATCCTGCAGTTTGTCAATTCAGGTATTGAGGATTCATTTAAATTAAAGATTAATAAAAAAAGATTCATTCAGCTATCAAAGATTCATTAAAAATGAGTTGGACATAAGATGTAAACTGTCTAAAGCACTTTAGGGAGAACACAGTATGCAAGAACATTGTCCAAGCTGGAGAAAACATTGTCATGCCAAGAGATATTACATAAAATTCAATCAACTGAATCAGACTATTTCTAGGAGTAAAACATATTGATATTTTCTGATTATTTTGGCACAAGACAAATTGTATCTTACGATGCACTTAGTAATTACTTTAAGGCAAAGCAAAACTAAGACAACAGATTTTTTCAAATTAAAATCAAACTGAGAAACTCTCGTGTTTGAACTTTATTTGGCAAGATTGAGCTATTTGTAATATAGCATAATATAATTTGTCTGACAGTTTATACTATCAGATAAATATAACCTAACTCCAGCAACACAAACACTAATTCTGCTATTCAGCCTTGACTTATTTAATGGGCGTTTCAGAATGCCTTCAACTGACACTGTTCATAACCTCCCTTCAAGGTGTCCGTGTTGAGGGCAGAAGCAATTCTTAGCAGCAAACTGAGTTTCAAAGAGAAAAGAAAAAACAACTCATCCCAACACTTAAAACTATGGGCTATCTTTGATCACTTTCATCACAAAAAAAGCAGCACAGTCTGAAAAGAAAGATTTTTATGATTTTCTTTTACATTTCCATATACCGTGCCTTAAATATATTCTTTCTTATTATGTATTCACATTAAAAAGGTGCTTCTAAAGAAGCAGATGAAAAATTGAGACAAAAGTAACATAATTCCACTCCTAGACTAGTCTTAATAATGACTTTTTTAAGACATTTGTACCAAACAGCTTTCCAACCTCAATCCAAGTAATACAGAAGACATTGGCAGGAACCAGCTTGAAAACACAGAACTTATCTTTTGCATAAAGATGACTGCATGATGATTGCCAATGAACTATGCAGGTCAGGTCCAACTCTTGCCTTCATGAACTATAGGAATACATTGTAGAAGTAGCAAATCTTTTTCCGTTTCACAAGTGACTGAAAATACTACCGTCCATTAACAGGAGAAATCAGAACAATAGTTTTCCACGGCCTTTGTGTTCCCCTTCCAATTTTCAAATCCACCTCCTGGTGAGACCGCCAGCCTTTGGAACATCCCACACACAGGCTGCTGCTCTTCCAGAGCATCCGCGTTAGAGTGACAGTGACATTACAGCTGGCAGGGTCCAGGATGGAAAATCAGTGGAGACTGGAATCCGCAATATTCATTGATGAGCTTTCAGGGTTGTTGTTCTTTGTCACCTTGGACCTTGAAGGTTTGCCCAGATCTTTGTCTTTGTACAACCTGTCTCTTCTCATTCCACAGTTTGCACCATTGATAATTCAGACTTTCACAAAGACACTCAAACCAGTGCTCTTTCTCCATGTCACAAGCAGACCAGAGCCTCTCTTCTTGACACACTGTAAAATCAATACAGGGAGCCATTTGGCAAAGTTTTACATATGACCTTTAATTCTCTATCTTTAATTTGTATAAAGAAAAAGCAGTGCCTTTTGCTCTGCAAGCTTTTACCAAAATGTTCTCCTTTGAGCAAATACAGTGCCATTAGTATTAAAATGTTGCAAACACTTGCTGAAAGGTTTTTTCTCCTTACTTTTATGATAGTTTTAGCATAACTTTAGCAGCATCATTTAAGAGAGACAGCAGAGTTGAGCCTTGGGGCTATGTTTTCCCACTGATTCGCTAGATAAAATTTATTATGTTTACAAAATACATCAGCATGTTCATAAAGCTTTTTGTTTAAGAGAAATGAAAGAAGCTTTGTGTTACCTAACATTGTATTTCTTCACAATTTTAATTTAAAGCAACTGTAGCAATAAAGAGGGAATGTATTTCTTTTTCAGTGTTTAAATACAAACTGGTAAATGTAGGTTGTGCATACCAGACATGGGCTGCTCCTGCATGAATTAATAAAAACAAACTGAATTTTCATTCCCTTAACTTATGAATGGTGCCAGTCTTACGGCGGGACGTCTATACTATTATGTGCTTAAGAAAATATACAAATTAAAAGCCAGGCTGCAGGGGTGCACATTTTTTAATGTAATTTCAAAGTAACTGTATCATAAGGGACTAAGTTGTTGCCTTGTGTTTTTGAATTTTAGTTAATACCACATTTTCTTTTAAGTGATTGCCATCCAAGGCACACTGAGGAAATGATATTCAAATACTGAGTCCATACATCATGATTCCACTTTCCTGGAGACTGAAAAGCCACCAGGAAAACCAAAGTAACTTTTCCAA
>NW_008674152.1:22458-23945 GCF_000695815.1 Acanthisitta chloris
GTAAATTAAAAGTAATTCTTCTAGTATCTAGGACTTTTATTACTTAAAGTAAGATAATCTGTTTTTTTCTACTGCTCATAGTCTTTTGCGTATTCAAAAGCTTTTTGTCTTTCTATAACATCAGACAACTGATGTAAAGAAATGTCTCTAAATAGTAACATCAGACATCTTAACTGATGTAAAGAAATGTCTCTAAATATTGGGAAATGCAAAGGGGACATGGAGGTTCTAATGACTAAGAAAGCTTATGGAAGAATATTCCTTTTTCTTCTGAAAGTGAAATTGTTGAACAATATCAATTGCCCAATTGAAGGCAATGAGTATCACTTGCAGAGAATACACATCTAGGCAGGGACAATTAGTGTCTATCTGTGCGATCCCCACAAAATATATCAAGCTGTGCTCTGGACACTGTTTCTATAGCTGGTAAATTAATTAAATCTCTGCAATCATGCTGGTTTGTGAGGTTTTCTTGGACTAGCCAAAAGTGAGACACGTGCTAAAATAATATACTTTTTCTAGGAGAATGCTTCTCCACCGAGGCATAGACTGTAACAGAAATCACCAAACAGTGCTTACTCGCCCTGAAAATCATGCTCAAATTTTGAGTGCTTTGGAATGAGTGGGAAAAGAAGTAGAATTACATATAATCAGAGGAGATAAATGCACATGACAGAATGTAATCGTCATCTGAGCAGTTGCAGAGATATAATGAATGAGCATCTCAGCTACAAATAATTAGAACTTCAGTAAACCACTACAGGAGGACTGATGGAGTATTAGCAATGCCAGCTGTCATGAGCTAATCCATATTAAACACTGTATCCCTACACTGCTATTAGATACAATAAAGGTGAAGCACGTGATATTTCATTTCTAGCCAGGAAAACTATACTTTTAACACAAAAATGTATTATTAAAATATTCTTAGATTTACAAAGTGGGAAATTTATAAATAGAAATGAAACTTCATGGCTTCAGCCTTCGAACTAAACAGCCTGTTCTGCTACGTGGTGTGAACTTCCACTGTAATTTTCTGGTTATAATAGGTGCTTAGGACCTAAAAAAATAATAACTAAAAAAGGTACCACTGCAGTAATTCCTCCCCACAGTTTATATCTTCTGTGTTATAAGGAACACGCAGAACTCAGTTTGTCCAAGCCCATATACACTAATGTCATTTGAGTAAGCAAGTGTCTCTTGCGCACATCAGGAACATGGTGCCCCATTTGATTTTGCTTCTTCTCTGCCAGCGCTGAAAAGCAAAGAGATAGGGATCACATCAAGGCAGAGGCTTTATGTTTGCAGAGATGGGCTTTTACTCTGAAAGTCCCAGTGTAGATGTAGAGAAGGTTCAAATAGCAACTAAGCTGAAGAGTAATCAGAAACTCTATGTTGCCCCTAAGTTGAGACCTGAAATATGATGTATTAGAAAAAGTACTCTAAGGATACATTTTTTCTAGCATTTTAAAAGTGGCTGGTGTTGT
>NW_008674153.1:0-57649 GCF_000695815.1 Acanthisitta chloris
AAAACACATCTCTTGAGTTACTTTCATTGGGTCTAGCTCCAAACACGAAAATTTTCAGCAATCTTATTTGTCATGCAGTGCAGAGGGTTTGGGTGTTTAATTCAGTGCTGCAATTTTCATCATGCAAAAACCAGTTTCCGCAGCACAGCAGGAGGGACTGTATCTACTTGAAGTCAGTGTTTAAATTATATCTAACATACTCAAAGGTTGAAACTAAAGGCAGAAGGTGAGCAAGAGTCAGGTTTAAAGTTACCCAGTTGTCCAGCTTCTTTACAAACCAAATACCTGTTCCGGGTCTAGCTTCTTTACAAACCAAATACCTGTTCAATTTCTTGTGCTGATTAGTGTGAAGCAACAAGTCCAGCATGAACAGGGGAACTGGAACAGACATGATGCCAAACAGAAGCAAATGGTTGAAGTCTGTTCCAAATGTCAGCACAACACAGAAAATGTGGGGCAAATATGTCTGAAGTGAAGTTTCATTTGTGGGAAGAGTGAATGTAGTCATCCATCAAAGGAGACTACAAAAAAGAGTAGTGACAACTATCTGAAAAGTAGCAAATCTAAGAAAGAACAAGGGTGACAAATATACATAACAAGCATCACAAGAATTAATAAATAGATTGATTTCAAATAGAGTTGTGTTTTGTGGTTGATTGTTAATTCTTAACTGAATGATACTAAAATTACAGCATAAATTCATGCCTTATTACACCACAGAGAATCCACAGGGAACAACTGCTGTTAAGAAAATTAGGCATTGGGAAAACTTCATTTATGGGTTTTGCCTTATCAAATACTAGGGAATTTGTGTGAGACAGAAAACTTCAATGTAAACTAGATTCTTTGGTGTCTAATAAAACTGTGCTATTTTACTGTAAAGCTCTTTTCTCTGTGAAGATAGTAACTCCATCTTTTCTACCCAATCACTCATTTTCATCAATCATATAGAAATCACATACTTCTCATGATTTTACTCCTTTCTCAAATGTGTCTGAATCTAAAATTGCCAGCAGATTAGAGAATTACTGGAGAGGAGCAGACAGACAAAGGAGTGCAGACATGTGGAACCCGACAGAATAATATCCCTTCCTCAGAAATCCAGGTAGAAAAATACTAGAATCAAATTATCATAATCTATGGACAGATTTACCTGTTTGTAACTTTCTGGAACCACTTAAGGATTGAAAGGAGTATTATATAAATACTATCTAGGTTTTTCCTCTCTCTGTGGTCTTTAAGATAAAGATTAGCCTGCGAGATGGAATGTTAGCTATACTGAGATTCAAAATTACTTTTTTTTAAAAAAAGGCTAAGAGGTGTATTGGTTTTGCATGGCCAGGTTTTGGTAGGGGGGGCTTATAAGAATGGCTCTGTGAGAAGCTGCTAGAAGCTTCCCCCATGTCTCATGGAGTCAATGCCAGCAGGCTCCAAGATAGACCCACCACTGGCCAAGGCTGAGCCATCAGTGACAGCAGTAGTGCCTCTGGGATAATGTAGTTAAGAAAGGAGGGGAGGGGAAGGGGAACCTGCACTGCAACAGCAGTGAAGAGGGGAGTCAGACTATGTGAGAGTAACAACTTTGCAGACTGCAAGATCAGTGTAAAAGGAGGGTGAGGAGCTACTCCAGGCAGCCCATAGTGAAGATCATGGTGAGGCAGACTGTCCCCCTGCAGCCAATGAACATCAATAGTGGAGCAGAGGTTCACCTACAGCCTGTGGAAAACCCCATGCTGCAGCAGGTGGATACCCAAAGAAGGCAGTGACCCTGTGGTAAGTCTGTGTTGGAGCCAGCTCCAGGTCCTGTGACCCCATGGGGGATCTGCATTGGAACAGTCTGTTCCAGAAGGACTGCACCCTGTATAAGGGACCCACAGATTGCACCCTGTGGAAGGGGCCCACACTGGAGCAGTTCACAAAGAACTACAGCCTTTGGGAAGGACTCATGTTGAAGAAGTTCATGGAACACTGTCAACCATAGGAGGGACTGCAGGGGAAGAGGATGAAGAGTCCTCCCGCTGAGAAGGAAGCAGAGGCAAAAAAAATATGTCATGAACAGACTGATGCCCCATTCCACATCCTCCTGTGCTACTGGGGGGTGAGAAGGTAGAGAAAATTGAGAGTGAAGTTGAGTCTGGGAAGGAGGGAGGGTGGGGGGAGGGTGTTTTAAGATTTGGTTTTATTTCTTATTATCCTACACTGTTTTGATTGGCAACAAATTCAATTAATTTTGCCAAATCAATGAGTTTTTCCCATGACAGTGATCAGTGAGTAAATTCAATTAATTTTGCCAAATCAATAAGTTTTTCCCATGACAGTGATCAGTGAGTGCTCTCTCCCTGTCCTTATTCAGACCTATGAGCCTTTCATTGTATTTTCTCTTCCCTGTCCAGTTGAGGAGGGGAGTGATAAGACCTGCTTTGGTGGGCACCTGGTATCTAGCCAGCATCAACCCACCACAAGAGTAAGTTTGACATAGGTTTTTATGTAAAAGCACCTAAATGCACCTGTGAAGTTGAAACAAATGTTGCAAACAATGTCAACAAGATCACTAAGAGCACTATACGGGACAAAAATATGTAAGTGAAGAGATGAGGTGTCTACTTTTACAGAGTTAAGAATGGGAAAGATTAATGCGGTACATGATATCAGTCTATAAATACCTTCAAAGAAAGATTATAAAGAAGGCATGTAGGTAACCACAACTTAAAGAAATAGGAAGGACTAAGAAAAATGACGCAAAAGTAAGGCTGGATGTTTAGCTGAACGTTAGCAAAAGGCTGCAATCTGTAAAAGGAAAGGAAAATTGGCGTGTTTGAGGTTATGCAAGTAAAAATATTATCTAATGAACTAGAAAAAACAAAATAAATTTGCATATGAAATAGCTCTGTGATATAAGAGCAAGGAGAGAGACAATACCAAGATTTGTTAGTTTCTAGCACTGAAGTAAAAAATCAATGTCAAGTTGTGGAGTCTGTTTAGTAGGTCTGCATATTATACAGACATGAGTTTTTCCTTAGAAATTCATTATGTTTGGAACTAAAAATGTATTCATTGCCATGACATAGCCAGGGTAAATTCCTTCCAGTTTCAGAAGGACAATCTGCCTAGAAGAATATTATTCCTGTAATTAGTTAGCTAAAACAGAAATAGATACTCTGGTTTCTGAAATCAGTTCTCTCAGATATCATAGGGAAAATAAACAAACAAACACACAGCAAACTCCAAACACCCCTCCCCCCAAAAGAAAAAAAGTTTAATTAATACATAGGATACAGTCAGTAGCACTTTTGTTTGAAAAAGTGGATTTCTTTAACAGCCTGGCCACGTCAGAGAATATTAGGAGAGTCAGAGTGGGGTCAATAAGGCATTTTTGGCAGACCTCAGCATTCAAGCAGGGAAGACTCAAATACATGTACTCCAAGCTAATAAGACAAGAACAAACCATAGCTTACAAACCACTAGTTTCATCCAACTTCAGATGTGCAAATTCAGGTGCACTCCTAGAGCATATACTCTGATTTATTTTCATTTGAATGGAGTGCAATTCACATGCTTCAAAGCCACCCCATGATGCCAGTCAAAGTGTGCTGAATTGGGCTAACTGACATTATATTCAAAAAAGCACTCCCATTTTGGACTAAGAGACTTGTGTAGCCACAGCTCTAGATATTTCATTAAGATACCTTATTGTATTGAACTTTCAGGTACATTAGCACTGAGATATGTCATGCTGAACATGGTAGACCAACACTTAGGGAGGAGGCAGGAGCTTTGCAGGTGTTCAGGGCAGAGTGGCTCTGGGCATGCCCACGGGAGAAACTGTTGAAATTAGGGAACTTTGAAACTCTAAAGAAGATATCTGGTGAATTTTGACATCTGCGAATTATTGAGCAAGGTTTTATTTTGTTTTATTTTGCTTTTTAAGATGTAGTTTGAATGTGTACATTTGAATGTGTACATTTCTTTCATTGCCACTGCAGGTGTTGAATATCTGCATATGAAGTTTACCTTCACAATTAATTTTATTCACATGTCTCTGGCTGGTTTATATAGTTTCTTTATTATTTTATAATCTAAGATCCACTGATGCTTAGGCACTCTCATAAAACCTTTATGTTTTTCCTAAAACTGACTTGAAAACTTTGTTTTAAATAATGTTTCTTTTCCAGAACTGGTTTGATCCAAGAACATTTTTGCCCCATCCCTGAAAAAGCATGCTACACAACACTCATTCATGCAGATGCACACAAGCACAGTGATTTTCGTGTATATTCTTATTTGTTGTTAAGCCTTTGGCAAGTGTGTCTCCTGCCAACTAATCAGTAAGAACAATATAGCACTGTCACTCTCTCAAGCTTGTTCTTGACAGTAGAAATAAAAAAATCTGATCATGGCAGTTGGTAGCCCACGATTTGGAAAAACTACAGTTGAATTTATTCAGCTAAGTAGCTCAGTGAATTCAGAGTTGAAGTATGGAGGATTTTTATCTTTGGCTGAATAGCAGCTTATATAGTTTTAAGTTCTTGAATGCGTAGAACTAAACTAGTAACAGATAAGAATCAATTCCTGGATTAGGCATGCCCTTCACGAGGGGTTGTGATCTTGAATATTGCAATGGTGTATCTAAGAGCAGCCACTCTTACCTGTGATATCCCTACAGTACAATATACCTACCCTAGCAACTGCCAGTCCCTTCTTCAGGGCCAAATCATTATATCACATCCTCTCAATCTTTTAAATCTCCACTCCATACTGAAATTTGTTTGGATAGAATATAAAACAAAGAGATTTTATTGTGAATGGACAAGAAGATATTTTATGGCAACAAGAGTCTTCTCTAATTATAGATTTAAAAATATCTATATTTTAACATAAAAGGTATCTGATGCCTCTTTTTCTGAGAAGTCTGGGGAAATAAAAAATACAATCCTTCTTCCTGGGAAAATTTTGTTATATTTTTGAGCATTAATTTAATCGTAACAGTCCCTCAGAACACACAGTACTCTTGCAGTTGGAGAAGAGAAAGATGCCATCTGGGTTTCATCTGCAGCTGTGCTGCTGACTTGCTTTGACACCTTGAACAAGGCATTTAACATCACTGTAGCTCAGCTGTAAATGATAATTAATTACAGTTGTATACAAAAGCTCCAGTCAGGATGAAGCCCAAACACACTAGCTACCATACAAACAAGGTCTGGCAGTGTCCCTGCTCTGAAGAATTTAATTTGAAACAAGATGCAGCAAGCAGATCTGACACAAAAAGAAAGAAGGAAATAGACAAGAGGAATGTAATGAAAATAAGATAATGAGGTTACTTAGGGAGCCATTATAGAACTTGAATGTTCCAAAGCATTAATGAATTGATTAATTAATTAAAATTATCTCTCCCTAACTGCATCACAACCTCTCCACCACAGATTTTGTGTATATGCCATTGCAGAAGAAAATCCTGAAGTATCTAAAGGAGAGTAGAGGTCAAGGCCTTTGGGTTAGGTCTGACAGGTTAATCTATACAGCAGAGTAATACAGAAAGAAGTGCTCAGCTGATAAATGGAAATTCAATTGACATGCGTAGGGAGTGAGGGAATTTACAGGTAATCACGTAGAAAGGAATAACAGTATTCATTAATGTTTTAAATTTGTTTAAAAAAATCTTGTTACCTACGTGCATTTGCTATTTTATGTTATTGAAAATGTCATAATTGAACAGGTGTCAGATTGAACTTCTACATTTCACTTTCTGAATGGTGTGATTTTTCTCTTCCTCAATAGCTGATATTAAGTGAAGATGTTGCAAAAATAAGCAGCAGGTCACCAATGATTTGTGCTTTCCCCCCCACACACATATCACTGCCATCTTTAACCTTGCAAATTAAATGAAATATGTATGTTTTCCTCCTGTTCACATTGTCTGTATCAAATGCCATTTTCTTCCTCTGAATTTCTCTGACTTCACTAATTGGCCTTCCCCAGTTTTTAATATTTTCTTCTCTCTTTAAACTCCTACATTTGTCTTAGGTAGATTTGAGATCAGATTATCTACTTTGCCCAGGCAATTGAAACAGGCTATATAACTTCATTACAGTTATGCCTGCAGAGGGGACCAGTATAGCGATCAAATGGGAAAAGCAGAGTCATACAGCAGTGCTGATTTGTTATAGGTAAATGGAGCAACAAGGAGGTCTGTGTACTGGTGGATTAGGAAAATCGGTAAGAAAAGGAACAGCCTTTCTCCAATCAGTTGCAAAACAGATATAGCAAACTTTTCCCTTTTCACAGGCATTAGACAGCCAGACATTTATTTAACATACAGCCTGGTAGAGTAAGATGATAGTCTGTAGAAATATAGATGGTACAGATGGCTTGAAAACCAGAACTCTCTTGCCTAAAAATTTATTTTTATCTGCATTTATTTGAGATTTTGAGGCATGAAAAAAGACCCAAAACCAAAGAGAACTTCAAAAAATACTCACAAGCTTAGACATGGGAAGCTCTTTTGGGAAAGCCAAAGCAGAGTACTAATGTCCTTGATACAGGCTAGAGGCTAGTCTCAACTTCTCTTTGGGAACTTTATCCTGTATGCAGCCTTTCAGTGACATTTTCAAAACTGAATACATTCAGTTAAAGAAAATTGATTTCTAATAAAGAGGATTTTTTAAAGTGGGAAAAGATCATGTTTCAATCTGTTTTGATAGCTTGTATCCCTCCTCACCTGGAGTTGAAGTCAAAAGCAAAATTCTGCTGACTCCAGTATGACAAGATATCAGCTTTGGAATCTAGTGTATTTTGCTACCAGATGGCAAAACACAGCTTTGAAAGATCTCAAAGGATCCACTGGGTGAAATTCATTGACTGAAAATCAGCCCACAAACACACAGAAATATATTTTTCCAATATCAAATATTTCTATTCCCCACCCAAACCTTTTTAGCAGCAGCTTTAGACCTTCTCTTTTCAGCTTCCTGCCCTGGTTTTTATTATTACTTTGAAGGTGGTTCCAGTTACATGGGAGAGAGGGGAATGAAAAATAAATGGGCCTTGTGATTTTGGGAAATTATTTAGTTATGTAAGAAACATCTTTGCTGTTTTTCCTGAAATATGCAAGACTATGATAAAACATTTTGTGGGATTTACGTGTACTGCCACTAATGTGAAGTAGTTAAAAAATATCAATCAAAGTGTTCCAAAATATCAGAAATGGCTCCAGTTGCAAAGAAACATTTCTTCATTATGCTTTACAAACAATTTTGCCATATTGCTGAGTTTAATTAGAGCAGAACTCTAGCTTCTGCTCATTGGTTTAGTGAGTACCATAAAATGAAGTTTATTTAATTTTCTAAAATAAGGAAAGCAGGGTAAAGTTAATTAAAAGTTAATTGCAGTATAATGAATCATTCACACTCACTGTGTCAGTGTTGCCCAGGTGATTACTGATGTCATCCTTCGTGAGCACTCCCGCCCTCTCCATAGTGGGTTTTTCCCTCCAACAGGGTGGGGTGTCTCCCACATACCTTTTTTTCAGTTGCATCAATATTTTCAGTGCCTAGTTCAGAATGCAGACTGAAGGGCTGAAGGAAGAAAAAAAAAAAATCATGCTCATTTATTTCCTTCTTTTTTTTTTTTTTTGTGTGCTTTCTTCAGGCATAATTTTCATTTAGACTTCTGATTGCCTTTTAAATTTGACAGAATATACCTATAAAATTTGTTAGTAATTGTTTCATTTCTCAGCTTGGCATGTGTAGTTAACCTTGAAAGACTGATTGGATGTTGTCTGCACTGAACCCAACCTTTACTGGTACTACAAAGGTCACAGAACAACTCTCAGTGAATCTGTGCCCTGAAACACAAGGTTCTGTACATATTGGAATTGCATTGCTTTTACTGCCCATTAATTCATCTTTCAAAAGATGTTAACTAAGCACTCACTGTAAGACTCCAGTTAAAAAGTATCTCTGACATGAAGTGCCCCATATCTGGCACCAAGAAATCTGTAAAATTTTTGGACTAAGAGTATTTGTAAAAAACACAATAAGCATGTTTTTAATTGAAACAATTTATGAAGAAGAAAGGTCACTTTCTTTGCATTTCAGTTTGGCAACACCATCAGTAATATTGGTATTCTATATCTACATTGTAGGAACATCTCAAAACTCCACCAACAACATCAATCTTTATTTTCCTAACTGTGGCAGAAAAAGAGAGTTCTTTAGTCAAAAACTTTTTGGTCTACAGTGATTGCATGATAAATGCTTATGAATATTAATAAAATAATACAGCTCCCATCCTGAAACACAGCACTACACACTACTAGTGTCATAATAAATTTTGGACTGAAAAGAAAAGAAGACAATTAAAGAATTATGAGAGCATGACATCTGTTGTTGATAATGTTTGTATTATTTTGGAAAACTGAACTCATTGCCATGAACCTTAATGAATGAAAATAAATGAATGATATATTGCTTATACTGAGAACTTCTGATGGTTTACAGTTTAGATGTGATAAGTGCTATGAGACTTACAGAAATAAAAACAGATCTTAATCTGAATAATTTGATAATTATCAAAAGGCTGAACAAATGTGTACAATAAGTAGAAACATAGCTGAGAGACATTCAGGGATGTATTAAGTGGTAACTTTAGCAGGGGAAAAAGTGTTTTGGGTGGGAGCCTCAGATCCACACATACATAATTACCAAATCAAAATTAAATCATCATTAAAATCAAACATTTTAAATCAGTGAGATACCAGAATCAGAGCTACCAGGAAAGCCTGTTCTACATCTTTATGTGTACAAATTTTGATGTGGTCTAATCCTGAGTGTTTATTTCTTCTGCCTAACTTTTCACAAGGGTATGAAGATAAGATCTTCCAACTCATGGCATAGATTTTGGCCACCAGACTGAGAAGCAGCAGACATGAGCTTTTATCCATCAGGCAGATGACTCTCTAGAGGAGGAAACAATGTACATTTGTTCTCTGGTTTGCAGCAGCTCAGAAGACAGCAATGAGGTGCTGAAATTTCTGCCCCACCAGGGGAATGTTGATCTAAGTCTGAAACAGTACTTAAAGACAGCTTAGTCAAACACATATAACTGGCAGATATTTTTGAAATGCAGTATAAAGTGGTTTACATTTTAGTTTATAATATGAAAAAATGTAGAAGCTGCTCCAAATTCTGAGACTTTATGTGATATCCCAGTTATCTGCTTTGTCAAAGCAAAGTGCTGGCCACTGCCTTTTCATGAGACTAGAAGTATGAAACACTCATTTACAAAAAGGTTATTTTTAGAAAAATATAGTAGTAACACTTGGTGGGCTAGACAAGAAGAAATTCTTTATTTTCCCGCTGCAGATGAAGGCACAAAAAAAAGTGCACAAAAATTAATGGAATGTGCTGTATCCTGTTGCACTAATTAGTGATTAGCACCAAAATGGAAATGATTATTCACATGTAGTATTCTGTGTCAGAGAAATGGTGTGATAGTCATTAAGTTAAAATTTTGAAAGTGTGTTGATTATAGCACAGCACAGAGTTTAGGGCTGAGACCAGTATTATCACTACTCTATTTGCAGCCTGAAAGGGGTCATGACTTAACAGAAATCAAGACTTCCAAAAACAAGACAGTTGGTTATGGTGTAGGTATTCTCAGTAATGCTAATACAGGAGAGTATTAGAAATGGGGCATGGGACTCACTTGTCCAGATGTTGCTGTCACCAGAATTAAGTCAACCAAATTCTTCTCAATGGAACATAAGTTTCTCTCACAGTGCTCTTCTGCTGTCCTAGATTAAGCATATATGACTAGTCAATGTAAGCTTTAGGTCTCTAAACAATAACACTGAGCAGATCAGTAACAGAGCCCTTCATAATTTGAAGTCTCTGCAGAAAGAAAGAACTTCTATTATATTTATTATCAGATAGCATCATTCCTGTATTGAAATCCAAATACAACAGAAACTCCCCTGCCCTGTGCAGTTATTTTGGTCATGAATAGATGCTCTGTTTAAGATCAGCAGGGTATGCACACCTACGAGGACACTATGCTTCTGAAAGTTAACTAGGAAACTTGACTCAGACTCTGCTGATGAACATCTCATGGCTTCAGGCTCCAAGTGTCTCCATTTGCTGTTTTATTTTTTCTTCAGCAGAGTTCATTTTATTTGTAATATATCCAAAGGCTTACTGTGTTGTCAGATATGACAGCCCATATGTAATAAATAATATGGTATTACTGCTACCTTTTGCAAAAAAAAGTTTTGCCTGAGACCAAAATTCATGAGCCCATTTCTTTAGGTCTAGTATTTTAAAGAGGTATTGGTAGTGGTTACAGTAACTTGTTGCAGAACAATCCGCCATTGCCATAAAATTAGTCTTTTCAAACAAGATTTTGAATTCCATTTGAAAATAAATACATTAATAAGCTAAATTGTAAATAAAACAGCACATAAAACATATTAAAAAGTCAGATTTCTAACTCTACATGCAAATGTATGCATATATTTGTACACAGATGAAAAATACCTACTAAAATTATTCAATATAGTAAGGCAACATGGAGATCAGATTGCCATGCCATTAAAACTAAATTATTTGGGGATTTTTTTTACTGTTGAAGGAAACTGCAGAGCAATGCCTGCATAGTCACTAATGGTGAGTCAGAAACAGAGAGAGGTTAACAGAAAAATTCATATGGATTCCAATTGACTGTCTCTGAGGCTCTGAAACTGCTATAAGCTTCATGCACAGATGAACCACCAAACTCCTGAGATGTACAGACCCTCCAACTCTCCTGCCAGAGAGAAGCCAGAAGACTGGGAAAGTAAGGGTCAGAGCTGTTCACTGCTGGCTGGATATGGGTGCAGGATGATTACAGTCCCATAAATTCTGACAGCCTACATCTGACATGAAGTTGAAAAACAGCACAGCATTGCATATCCTAAGGACCCTCCATCCAAATCCCTCTTACCTCAGGCATCCCTACATATAGCTCCATATCATGATGAAGACACACCTCCAATGAAGCAGTATTGCATGGAATCACATTTGGAAACTAGAATAGCTATTTTGACTTTTCAGTTTCTGATCTGACTAATCAGCCAGTGTAAACAAATACTGCTCTGCCAATTTGTCCTGGCTTATGATCTAATTCTTTATGTCTATAGCTCATACTCCTGTGGCTTCCCAAAAAAATTAATGCCATTAGGATGATCTACATTTGTGGGTAAGGCTTTGTGAAACTAGGACTTTAAATTACTACTCATGTTGTTCTTTGAGAAAATTGTTTTAATTTGTAAAATAGTCCCTTCATATGGATTTTACGGTACATTTTTTTCTCATAACATGTTAAATATCAAGTTATTAGAAGAGTTATTGTAGTATCAAACTGTAAACACAGGACCATTCTTTTCAATCATTGAAATAATTGATAAATATACCAAATTTGGAACGAATGTTTCCCTCATGTACCTCCTCCACTGTATCTTAGCTAAAACTTTTGTACTGTTTCTAAGAGGCAAAAAAACCCAGGAAAAAAGTTTTTTCATGCTTAAAAAAACCCTTATATGTTGGGCTATGTCTCCATTTCTCAAAATCTCTGTGTTTTGAAAAGTCAAGGCCCTCAAATCTTGACATTAATGGCATAAATTAAAACCATAATTACTCAAAAAGTAAAATTTGTGCCAAGGCTATAAAGATGCTACATTGGTAAAAATACAAAAAGGCTGAGACAGTGGCCTGTCCATAGATTTTTCATTAAAGGCTTATTTGGTATAATGTTTCTTACACTTCCTTCATCTTTTGTTAAAAAGTGAGATGTATTTCATTCTTTGACAGAACTGTCTTAGGTGTCCATTCTTACAGAGGGATACTCTGGATTCATGTGCACATAGGACATCTGATCCTCCTGGTGTACTTGGGTTACTTGTACATGTGTCTATGTTGTATTAGAAGAAATTTACCAAAATTACCATGCAAGCCAAGTAATGCAACTGCATTTATAATATGCAAATGTGCAATACATGTACACTAATATCCTTATATGCAAATATTATTTAGTTTACAGAAATAAAAGCTGCATGACATACATATTAGCCAGGACAAAAAGCATTGACTTTTTGAGGAAAAATTTCTCTCCATAAGGTAACATTCATCCACACATTTTCTGGGCTGTTTGCCACCTGAAGTTTTAAAAGGCAAGTAAAAAGTCTTTGCGTCTACTCATAGACAATTATGTAAAAGCATATTTCAGGTTTTATTTTATGGATTGATACTGGGGGTTGTATTCTGACACTGTAAGCAGTAGCACTCAGTAAAGGCAGAGTGGAATTCTGAGATGAATCCTGTGTGTGAAAACTGGCAGATGGTGCCCCATCTAAATGCTAGGTTTGCAAACATTGCCTAACATGTCATCCGTCATTCTCCTGAAATCTACCTAGATTTCAAAGCCAAAATCCAGGACAACCCTTGGTGACCTATCAGTCTTGGCTTTTATAGTATGCTCATTCCCATAATATCTGGGGTCATGAAGGCATATTCTGCAGAGGGATGATGAAGAAGAAAAATGAAAATGGTCTTGTCCCATCCATTTCTCCCCTGCATAACAGAGAAAGAGAACCCACTTTAAAGGAACAAGGAGGGTAGATCAAAACTTTCCTTTTTACTTCCTCTGTTCTTCCTTCACGATTGTATCTTTCCCTGCATCTTCTCCCTCTTCCTTTCAGAAATTTCATACACTGGACAGGTTGTTATCACTTAGTCACCAAACAACTGAGCCTTCCTCTCCCAAGAGCTGCCTCTCCAGGCCATCTGAATCTGCATTACTGAATGCCCTCAGCCCATTCCATTTCTCTATCCATATGCATACACCCATTATCTGACACCTGCTTACAGTGCAAATGCAGGCCATTTTTCTATGTACAAGGTCTCTGCACACCTGCTGAAAGTCATTTAGCCCATTTTTCCCTCAACCCATCACCTTTGTTCCAATCCTGTCTCCTCAGAACAGCTTCCACTGACCTTAACAAATCCTTGTGTATAAACCTCCTATTCTGTTCTATCCTGTCCTGTTCTGTCCTGTCCTAAATATACTGGGGTCATCACTGTGACATTCAACCACCTTGAGGAATACCAAAATGTGAGCTAGGTTTGCCGCATGTTCTATTTGCCAAAGGAAGTGAGTGCATGCTGTACAGATTGTTCTGGTAAACATTCTTCTTTCAGGAATAAATTTCTGGTGGATCTGGAGGAGTAAAAGAAGCAAACCCAGGATAAATATCTAACTATAATTACACAAATTTACAGAACTTTGTGATTTGTTCCCCCTAATCATGAGCTTGTACTATTATGAGCCCCTGTTGATAGTCAAGGCTATAGCAGCTCACAGCAGCTGTTTTATTAGGAACTGAAACTCTATGAATAGATTTCAGGATCCATGGTCATGTTATACTAGCATTTAAAGTGCAGGGCCCTAGCTGTCCCTGGATTTGTTTTCCAAGGACAGTTCTGAGAGCAGTTCTTTTCCTTTTCCTGTGGTAACTGGCCAATAAGTTTTCCCCCTAAGTCTTCCTCCTGTCTGATTTAGAAGGTCCTCCTAAAGTGTGCCACACACTATTTGGGTGACTGGAAGTGCTGTCTGTGAGTAGACTTTATCTGAAAAAGAAATAAGAGACTCCCTGAGCAGAATAAATAACAGAGAATCTGGATAAAGTATATGTAGTTCCTGATGGTTTTTTGTTTCTAATGTTGATTTGTGTTGGAAGTACCTCAATAGCACAATAGCCTATATTAGCCTGCTCTCCCTGGCACCAGAAGATATAGTTGTAACAGGATATTTCTTTAAAAGAATGTATTTCTTTACTGTTTGTAAGATCAATTAGTACTCATTTGGAGATGATACTATCAGTAAGTCTTCTTGACCTCTCTGTCACTTACCTTACTCTGCAAGCTTAGTCTATTTGGAGCTGCCCCTGATGCCAGAGGAACCTCTAAGGACCAAGAGTGCATAGAAGACTTCATAAGTACCTCACCAATGTCAGTGATTCTTGCTTTCTTTTCTTAAAAAGACCCAAACCAAACAGCTAATGTGAGACAATAGTTAAAAAAAATTTTAAAA
The DNA here is from genome assembly GCF_000695815.1 of Acanthisitta chloris. Taxonomy (NCBI): domain Eukaryota; kingdom Metazoa; phylum Chordata; class Aves; order Passeriformes; family Acanthisittidae; genus Acanthisitta; species Acanthisitta chloris. The sequence goes on from NW_008674153.1 coordinate 14,119, forward strand.
AGCATAGGAAGGAATGTCTGGCATGTTTTCTATTTATTATTTTTTTTGTTTTCCTAGGTTACTCATCAGCACCCCCTGCAACATAATGAATGGATACATGGAATTTAATGAATATAAAACTTCATCAGCAATTTAGATGAAGTTATCCTACTACTGCTATAGAACAGCATGCATATCAAAACATATATCCAGCTGTTTCTCACATGGATTAACTACATAAGACCTCATAGCAAATTCCTTGCCATTGCAGGAATCAAAAGCAGTAATGGTTTCTTTGCCTGCTTTTATTATTTTACACTCTGAACTTCTGAGGTATTTGGATATTTTTTTCCAGTTGTCAGTACATATGTGCTCAGGAGATAGATAGATAGATAGATAGATAGATAGATAGATAGATAGATAGATAGATAGATAGATGGATGGATTGGATGGATGTGTGTGTCTCACAGGAAAAGTGAAAGTAGAAGTACTCTTGGATTACTTATTGTGTCATGATCTGATACATGCAGGATAAGACACTGTGACTCATATGACTCTTGTCAAGTCATACATTCCTATTCAGATAAGAAGAGAAAAAAATGCAGTATTTAATTTTTATTTTAATCTTTCAACCTTATTTCACTCTAAATTTTGCCAAGAAATGTTACAGGAAAAGTGAAAGTAGAAGTACTCTTGGATTACTTATTGTGTCATGATCTGATACATGCAGGATAAGACACTGTGACTCATATGACTCTTGTCAAGTCATACATTCCTATTCAGATAAGAAGAGAAAAAAATGCAGTATTTAATTTTTATTTTAATCTTTCAACCTTATTTCACTCTAAATTTTGCCAAGAAATGTTGGACCAGATGATCCTTGAGATCTCCCTCCAACTTGATATTCTGTCATTCCAACATGGCATTCTATTTAATCATAGATTATTGGGGGGGGGGGTGACTTCCTTTCAATAAAGACTGAAAAGCCGCGATCAGATTCAGAAATAGCAGAAATGTATCAATACAAGGGAAAAGCAGAATACAGATAGAAAATATTCTATCCCCTCCTAAAAAAAATAAAAATAAAAGCTTGGAAAAAAGTTGTGTTATACTACTGCTTCTACGCCTATTTTCAATAGCACATCCATGTCTAAGATACTCAATTAACTGTGTGTATAATCTTAACCTCATCCAAAAATCATATTTTCATCAACTATGTTATTCTGTTCTGGAATCTGCTTATTTCTAATCAATTAAATGGAGTTCAATTATTGTTCAAATGGAAGATGGGAGAGCTTGCATTTATTCATTTGACAGTGATGCATATATGTTGAGCAATATGGCACATAGCGGTCCACTGGTAGGTAGCACTAGTCTATTTGTGATGGTGTTTCTGGGTATAAATGGGGATTTGACTCTTGTTTAATAAGTCTTTTTTTTGTTTCTCAAGACAGTTAACTTTTGTATCCTGAGCAGTTTCAGCTCTGGTAATTATTCTTGGATGATCTACATTTTAATAAATTTTCATTTGCCTGTTATAATTTGCTAATTATAACATATTGTTATGTATTTGCCTGTTTTATTTGCTTGTCACCAGTGTGAGTGTAATATGTCTATAACCTCTTCAGATACTGACCAGGATACCAACAGAAAGTTTAGGAAATTTAGTGTCTGCTGAGGTGTTGTAAGTTTCCATTTTTATATGTAACATCATGATATTATTATTTGTAATTGTGTTGGTTAAGCAAATAAATAAATTATAAATGCTTAGAAATATAGCTGAGAACTTCTAATTCATATCCTAGCCTTAATATTTGTGAAAGTAATTTGAGGTCATCATGGAGATAATTATTCAAATCAATGTGAACAAAACAGTAAGCTACTAAGTAAAAAAATTGGCTTAGTCAGTTAAAGGTTTCAGATACTTTTAATACACTTCTGCATTCTACATGGTTATTTAGACCACAGCTGAACCAAAGGGCATGTTATTCCAGAATTCATATACATGTCCCACAAGCACATTCAACAGTACAATATTTACATTTAAAAGAGACTAAGAAAGTTCATAAGTTTGCAACTGTCCCAAATTTTGCACTTTTTTCTGATAGCAACTTTTGCTAAAGTTGTTTTAAGTTAAAATGTAAATTTAAAGCTAAATTCCCTGGTCCCTCAATTCTCCTTAGACAGCATTCACATGTAAGAAATGGATTCTACTCTGAAGTACTCTATTGCTATTGAAAGAATGTTGCAGAAAGTAGATTTGTATATATCAAAATGGGAGAAATATGTTAAGCACAACCATAGCAAGTAGGCATATTACACACTTGCACTCTCACACAAATATCTGTATGAAAGATAACTCAAAGTTGAAGAATGTCAACTGAAACTGTATATTCAAACTCTTTAAGCTTTTTTTTGTAAAAAAAAAAAAAAAGAAGGAAAGAAAAGCTTGCTGTAAAAAACACTGACAAGATCAATTTTCTTTACATTTTTCTATTGCCTCGATCCTTAATTTTTAACTGAGAACACTGTAATTAGAATGGTCCGCATTAAAAAGGAACCCACCTAAATAATAGAAGTGATTATGGGAGTTTTTCAGTTTCCCCTTTTGATACTTAGATATGGCTTCTGCAGATGCCTGAGATAAATAGCATAAGCTCACTTCCCTTTCTTTTTTCTTCCTTCTCCCTAGATAGGAAATGCCTTTCTGTCTGTTCTTCTTTGGTTTCAGTTCCACAAAGACTTTCTGTTGTGCCATGAACCAAAGAGCAGAAGGAAATATGTAAAGAATGAAGCAAAGAAAGCCAAGAAGTGAGGGAGAGGAATTCTGGGATGATATAATTCTAATATTACACAGGAACAGGATTCCTAGAGAGGTGGTGAATGCCTGAAGCCTGTCTGGTTAAGAGGCATTTGGACAATGCCCTGAAGTGGTCGGGCAGTTGGACTACATGATCATTGTAGATCCCTTCCAACTGAAAACAGTCTCTTTCTATTCTATTCTGTTCTATTCTGTATTGGACAGAAGGGTTCCCTTCAACACTTATGGATAAAAAATTTATCCTATAAACTTGAGTTTTAGCCCAAAATTCCCTAAGCCCCAGACGGGTGAGCTGGACACTTAAGAGCTAGTTAGTCCTCATCCTATTCTTTCTATGTGTGGTCACTGCCCTGTTGAAGGAGTGGGACATGCTTTGCAGGGCCACTGACTGTCCAAGTGGCCACATTGTGCAAAACGGTTAAAAAGAAACTCCAAAAGCTCACTTGCATTTGCTTGGAAAGTTTGCATTTTGTTCATAAAGCAGTGAATTTGCTAGGAAGAGTTTTAATGAAGGTCAAGGAAAGGGCCTGAAAGCAAGGTTTATGAAAGTGTTGTAAGATTCATTATTGTCATTGTGCGGAAAAGGATAATTTCCCTAAGAGAAATGGTGACATATACATAATAAAGTCCCTGTCCCTGTCATGACAGCTCAAGAGCATGCCATCGTTACCACCTATGTCACACTGCAGGTGTGCCTGCCATATGGGTGACAGCCGCTGACTTCTCTGATCAACACATAATTATCTCTGAATAAAAATGCACGTCGGAATGGCTGGACATAATGGATTGAGGACCCAGGGCAAAATGCTCTTTGCTGAATCCCGCAGCACCACCTGGGGGTAGGAGGGGGCTGAGGGGAGTCACGGGAGCCAGGGCAACCTTGAGAAACCTGCAGCGACTGGGCCGCCCTGAGGTTATCATGTTTATCCTTCCTGTCTTCTCTTGGATAGGAGAGGTCACTTGGTTAATGGCAGGATGCCCCTGATGGAAAAGGTCCTCCTGATCAGGGCTATTCTCTGCTGATCTAACCATATATCTCTCTCACAGCATCTGGATAGTTTCCATTTGCAGAGTCCCCTTCCCCCATAAGATAATAAATATCATATCACAAGGATGGCAGTGCTCCTTCATGGAACACTGACTGTTTATTAGAGGCAAAAAGTTTAAGAGAAATGCTAACAATGTTCATTAATGGCCTGCATCCAGGTTTAATGAGGCATGTCAATATGCGAACTGGGCAACATCAGTGGCATAATAGTGGTGGTAAATGGGAGTAATTGTATCCAATTGTACGGCACAGCTTCCAGGAATGAGCCCGAACTGCCAACTGACAATGACAGAGCAATTATGGGAAGGCAAGCGAGCTGTGTCAAATTAGCACTTGGTGAGAACTCATTTTTCAGAGATGTGCTTGCTCTACAACACCACAAGTGATAGCTACTTTATTGTGAGTGATAGGAAGACCAGCACTTAGACTGATGTTCTGATTTGTCAATAGCTGTATTTGAAAGCTTAGTGTCACAAATATATAGAGATATTCAGGGAGAGAGGCACACTGCTCATGATCCGAAGGATAAGAACGTCGCTGAGAAGGTCATCTGTCAGTGTGAGCTGTCAAAGAGAGATCACACTCTATGAAAAGGGAACATTCAGCCGACTTAAGTAATTACCTTTGACTGAGATTTGAAGATGTCTTCTTTTGTTGGCCTACATTGACTGCATAATTTATAATTTACTGCAATCAGTGAAGGGCCAGGAATTGTAACTAAGAAAATCCTTATTTTATTTCTCATAATTACATTTCTTTTTTTGCTCCCTTAGTGCCTTGGAATGAAAAAGTAGGATATCAATGAAATCTTTTTCAGTAACTAGCTCAAATCGGCTTTATCTTTTAACATATCATACCCAAATTGGAAGGTTTGGGGCTTTTGTTTGGTTTTGGGGGTCTTTTTGATTGCAGATATGAGTCATACCCTATGCCATTTTATAAAGTACATTACATTCCTAATGTGGCTTTACATGCTTTGTAGGATTACCAGTTGAAAAGGATAAAGGAATAATTCAATTTTTCCTTTCTAGTGCAGAATAAGGGGAAAAAAAGATTTTGGAGTACTAAGCACCAAAATTGTAATCCACATCCTATTCAGAGATAGTGATCAGTTTGATATAGTTGTCAGAACTGCAGAGAGATAAGCATTGTAGCAAATATTTTAGAACTTTGTGGATTAATAGAATTTTCATTGCTTGGTGTCTTTTTTTCCCAGTAATCTCACTGGATCAATGTTTGAAAAGCAATTTCTTAGCCTTTAATAATCTTAAAAACAAAAGATAATATATGACCAATTATGCTCAGGGGTATAACAAGTATTACATTTTTGGGTTTTATCTTAATAGAAAAAATATCTACTTACATTTTATTAACTAAAAATATAGCATGAATTGTTATCAACTTAGCTTTTGAATTTTTATTTTCCCAGTAAAGAAGTCATTTTTGGAAACCTTTCTTTGGTTTTCCTTATTCTACTTGTCACTGTGGGGTGTTCAGTGTATCAAACTTTCCAATTTGAAGAGGGAAATCTTTTATTGGGAGGGACCGAATGATTAATGAATTGTAGCAAAAAGAGACTGGAGATTAGCATGCCTTCTGGCCAAAATCTGTTGTTTAATTCCAAGTGTATTGATTAGCTGTATAGTTATTGACAAAAGAATTAATTTAAGTACTTTAAGTCAATGTTACTTTAGTTGAAAACTCTACCTTTAGGCACAAGGAAATGCCAGTACAAAACTAGTCAATTAATATACTATCAAAGTACTGTCACATGAAAAAAAGCTTTATGTCTTCATACCTTAAATTTTAGGTAGGATGTTTTATGTCATGCTCTTTTTCTAAGATTCATCCAAGAGCCATATGCAAAATTCATAATTGTGGGTTTAGTTATGTTTGCTAATTATTTAATGTTTCCTCTGAACTTTCAAGATTCTTCTAAAATATATTTTGTTTTCTTTAGTTTGAATTTCAGTACCTGACATTATTTCAAAATTATATGCCTTGCTGATTCTGAAACACATTTTTAATCATTATTTTTTTATGTTTCAGAATTCTTTAGGCCATTCAATTTCCCCCATTGTTGAAAGCTGTTTAATTCACAATGCCTTGAGTACAGGCCCGTCATCTATTCTATAGTGACTATACCACTTAATAATGGAATAGTGCATCAAAGTGCCACTTAGGTCTCAAATTGTTATGTATGACTGTCAAAGCGGTGAAAAAAGCAAAAAGAGAAAAAAAAAGAAAAAAAGGGGGAAAAGCCCCTTGATTTGTCTTTACTACTGGAACGTGAATTTGTCAGCCAGGTTTTGAAATCACAACAGCATTGCTTGCATCCCTAGCGAGATGTCGAAAACTTGACAGGTACATATTTTTTCAACTACAAGCACTTCTATAATGAAAACTAAATACACAAATCTTTTTTTTTTTTTTTTGCTCTTGACAGATAGTTGTTGCCAATGGGATTTAATGTTCAGGTTCGAGTTGTCAAGAGAAATAACCAATAAGCAATCCAAGTAGTCAGTATACAGATATTCAAAAGCAAAATGCCTGGCTTATGTGATATACTGGGAAGATTTGAGTGTATAATTAACTAACTGAGGAACCAAGGACACTTAATCTTCCCTCTAATGGCAAGTTCAACCCATCACTGTCTCTCTCTGGGGGACAAACTGTAGCTTGTTTTCTGGTCACCAGGGCCTTTGGTTGTCATTTTGCTCTTTCTTATTCATCATATTCTTGAGTTCTGGCACTGTTCCTTTCATCACTACTCAGACACAGTAAGAATTAACAAGATAAACTATGGTTCATTTCTGAAACGCTATTCATCATCTTATGTATTTTTAAACTGGGGCTGTTTATCTGTCTGCCAACTCAGTCACAAAATTATCTGCTTTTCTTTCAGAGCACATGAAAGGAATATGCATGTGTACATTTGTTGCCTGCATAAATATGGGTTTACAATGTGTACAGTGTAAACCATCAACAACAGCTTTAAAAATGCTCTATGAGCAGTCATTTACCTCCAGGCTATTCACTCATTTACATGGCATTGCATGTGTGTGCATGTGTGTGCAGTATTTTTGTGTATGGGAGAGAAAAAGCAGGCTAGCGGTAAGGGGAATGGAGTCTGGAGAAGGCCATATGTGTTTTGCATGGAGAAGCTCCCTCTCACAAACCTCTCTTGGGGCTCTCAGCCCCAAGGCTGAGAGAGAGCCCAGAGTGGCAGGAAGTCCCAGTAGAGAAATGCTGCTGAATTCAAGCTTTGACCACATAGTTCCAGGTATGAAAGTCCTCTTGAACCACTCCCATGTCCCCTAGGGAGCAAGGGGACCCTAACAAGAGTGGAGCAAAGCAGAAAAAGAATTTCCATGTGCATGGAAATCTCTCTGCTCACAGGAAGGCAATGAAGGCTGCTGGGCAGAATTTTTTTAAAAAATAAGTTAAATCAAATCAAATAAATTAAAGTAGCTTTTAAGATGCAAGGCATGCAAAAGAAGAATGTAGCACAAGAAGAGAATAGTACATCTAATGCTTTCTAGGCCACATGCCAGGCTTGCAGACCAGGAATCAGGGGCATCCAACTGGGTCACTGATCTTTGTGCATGCATAGATATGGGACTTTGCACACAGCTGATCCAGAAGCCTCAGGCCACACGTATGTCCTAAATGTACCTCTTATAAATATTCACATAGTGGGGAGTTTAATAGTGATTTTGTAAACCTATCAGTACCTATTACGCATACTAAAGTACTGCTTGTTTACTCAGCAAAATTATTACTTGGTGTGAAGAAGTTTTGCAAAGCTAGATTACACACAGTGAAACAGAAGAAATCTCAACAGAAAAACCCAGAATTTGAGGTACCTGGGGTTCAAGGCATGCATTGTGAGCAAGGAGAGTCAAAGTGAAGGCTGACACAACTTCCTTACTTATTCTTCTTAAACCACTACTGTCACTTACATACAGTAAATCTGTCTTAGTTCATGGATCATTGACACCATAGACCAAAACGTTTAAGGTCGCTGGTATCAAAGTAGCTGGTGTGCTTATGCATTATAGACTTGATCCTGAAAGGTGCTGGGTTTCTGCCAGCCAGCTTCAGTGGAGCTCAGGCTGCTCAGCAGCTGGCAGGATTGGACCTCCAGTCTGTGTGGTAAAGTGCTTTGCCATTTTGCTTGGAAAAGGTTGCACTTGTATAGAAAATCTATCTGAATAGGGAAGTTGTGTCCTTCTTTGACTTAAAATATTAAATCTTGAATGTCCATTTTTACCTAAGGAGTCATTTGTGCATAATTTTTTTGTTTTAAAGCAAATAAATTATTGAGTCATCATGAAGAGCAGAAAAATACTTGAGATCATTCATTTTTGATAGTCCTTTTTGATATGAACATTTATAACATTAAAACATCCATTTTCTCCAGTTTAGCAAAATTTTTAAAATGTTCATTAGCCTTTTCCAAAGGGCTGAAAGAGGATTATGATATAATTACTGACAGACCCTTAATACAGTGGTAGAATGACTGACACTATTATTCCACTGCTGGAAAATTTACCGTAGATGCTTTTGAATCGAACTATACATACTTGCCTGTTTAATGCAGATACTTTCAAACATTAATTGTACCTGATGAAAAGCTTACACCCTGGCTGATATACATGTTAGAGGTACTGTTGTCATCTGCAAGCCTGGATAGCTCAAGGTTATATGACTGGGTTAATAGGATGAGACTTGTGGTTTAACACTCAAGCTTCTAACACACAGCCATAAAGATGCTGAATGAAAAACAACTGTCTGTCTCCTCCTAGGAAGCAGTCTGCAGGCCTCTAGTGATTGTTTCAAAAGTTAGAGACTCTTAAACGTCCTACATTTCAAAGTGTCTCATTTGTAAAAAGCCCTATAAGTGAAATAGCATGGAGGAGACACCCGCATGAAGGAAATCTGTGTTTAAATATTTATCTGATGGTTTTTATTTTTAAAAACATAATATTTTGTACAAGAGAAAAAAGATAAGAGAATTATTTTCATGAAACAACTGATCTGTATCTAATCTGTAGAGACATATTAATATCAAAAATACACTCTCTCAAAAATCAGGCATAGCAAAGATTTCATAATATATTTGATTAATCAAAACCCAAACGGAAAGTTCTGATCTTCCCAGATGCTGATAAGGCTTACAACTTGCTTCAAGGCATTATAAACCATGCAGCACCAAACGCTTGCACATATTTTATAATACACCAAGCTCTCAAATATTTCTGTAAAGTGATCCATCATTAATAACTTACTCCTTCTTTTCCTGGCCTGTACTGTATGGACATAGTATCATGAACTAATTTCTGAAGAGATATTTCTATTTTTTTTAACTTCTTAGTCTGCCAGACCAGCATGCTCGATACAGAACAGATAGCAGGTGATAGGGTTTTTATAGCAACTTCAAATAAGTAACAGGAGCAAAGATCCTCTGCCCTGCTAACTGAATTGTTAGCCAGAAAGAGGATACAAATAGTTTTATTGTGTGCTGCTTCATTCCTGAATCCATTTTAGTCCTGCTTGTTTTTCTGACTTAAATTACATTTGAGAATGATTTTAACTTGTATTAAAGACTTGTCCACAGACAATGGGTGGTTGTCTGAGCAACACTCGGTAAGAGAGCAGAAGGAAGATAAAAATTATGAGAGAAGAAAGAGTAACTTTATTTCAACCAGGGGTTTTATTTTTTGCCTCATGAACTACCAGAAAAACAGAAGATCATAGGTGTAAGATAAATGTTTATGTTGCTCAGTTGGAGGCTAAGCAGTATTTTTTCACTAGTTGCAATTGCATGAGATACTCAGCATCTGCAGGCTGCTTCCTGGAAGCACTCGTACTTTTCAAATGTTTTGCCAGTATTCTTTGTCACCTCTGCATGTACTGAGTGGGGGCTAAAATTTCAGTGTCGCACACACTTATCAGTGGCAACATTTTGGAGGAGAGAGAGAGGGGAGAGCAAAGGAAGAATGTTATAAGCTGACTGAAAGAGTGCAAATTTAATGCCAGAAATGAAAGAAAACATTCAATGGGCCATTTTGCATCACAGCATCAAAGGAAAAAAAAAAGAATGTGGAAAATGAAACTCTTCACCTTATTTAGCTTCTTGTTTAAATATGATGTTTAAGCTGGGTTCTGTACATGGTAACAACTTATAGCTAGTCATCTGTATTAATCATGTAAAGTATTGAGTCAGATCTCTCTTAAAATCAGTAATGAATTTATTTTACATTTGATACTGATACGTGATATATTTTGACACTTCTCAAGAGGGGAAAGTTGCCTCATGTGCCAAATTAACAACACAGGAATATTAAAGCCAAGGCTAAGCACGCTGCCGCTGTTGCCCTTGTATTGGCTTCATATGTTGTATACACCCCAGAATTAGCCTTTCTAAATATTTGACTGCCTAGACTGTATTAGTTTTTTTTTAAAGCCAAAAAACCAACAAACCCACACCACAAACCCTACAAACAAATAAACAAATAAAAAAAACAACAGCAAAAAGACAGAAAGAAAACATGGAATTTTAAAAAAAAGGAGTTCAAGGGGGAGCTAAAGCTTATACAAACTACTTTGTTCAACATCATCAGAAATTGTTCATATATCCATCAACATTAGTGACATTGTAAACAACCACAGTAAAAAAAATTACAATATACACTGGAAATAGAAAACAAGGTCAAGGGTGATATTTTAGCTAAATACTTTCTTCAGGTATGGACAAATTTAAACAAGCCCCTAGAAAGCCTGACAGGCAAAGTTCTGGTTCCCCTATTTTTTATTTTTATTCATTATTGATCATGTGAATATCTCAGTAACCCCTTCTTGTGGCTTATTTTAGACACTGAAACAAACCACTAGCATTTTTAAGTTATGAGAAACATGAGTAAAAGGGGCAGGATATATACTGCTGACTTTTAAAACAGGACTGGTGTCTGCCATGTTGAACTGTAAACAAGCAATATTGAAGGAGGCTTAGACTTTGATAAAAGTATCCAAAAGACTATGTGCATTTCCTAGCTTTCTCTTCTGCTGTCATCTTTCACTTCCTCTCCCTACCATTCTGTCCCTCTTCCAACCAGATCTGAGTTCATCCACAGCTGAACAATGTGACCTTGGACTCAGGTTACCCTAAATGAAGTAAATGAATGCAGGCCCAGTTGCTACGGTTTATTAGTAAATCTGTAATTAATCATTCTATGCCACCCAGAATTATTGTCATTTTTATCTCCTTCAACATACCTTTTTATTCTTTTATAGTCCCCCTTCCTCACACAGTTTTTCCTTTGTTTCCAGGGATTGATCTGGCTACGTCTGGGGATATTTCAAGTTCAGAGCGAGTTTTACATTCTAACTTCAGATCTTACACACTGGAGATACGAGATTTCTGTATCTAGCAGTACAGGTTGCCTGGGAGATTGGTAAATTCATACTATGTAGATGAAGAAACCAGATTCATACTTCTAAAACAGTATATCATGCATAGCAAGATATTATTCTGATAAGAAATTCAGAATGATCAGTGGAGTTAAAATTAATGTTGAAAGTACTGAACTGATGTTTAACAGGAATGAATGTAAGGAAACACAACCCAAACCTTGACTGTTGTTCCCAGCATATGCAAGAGACTTGCAGTCTCTATGAGCTGCTACATAAAATTGCCATTTAGAAGGAAAAGGTAAGTGCAAAAATGCCACAAATATATGGGACATACCAGAGAATGTGGAACTGGGTCATTGTTTTAAAACAGGAGCCTTTGAGTGAGATGCAGAAAAATGCAGAATGGAGGAAGGAAAAGGAATGAAATAATAATGGACAAATGAGGATTTGCTCAGAGGAATTGGCTAAATTATAGAATAGGTGGAATAAAGAAAAATGCTTTTATTTTATGGAGTTAACAGAGGATATTGCTGGGCATTTTTTTTTCATTTTATTGCAGGTTACTTCATTGGAGGGGATAGATTTTCTTTTTGATAATAACTGATCGAGTCAGAAAGGACTTTTGACCTTGTAAAAACCTTTGACTTTTACTTTTTATGATGTAAGGACCAGTTCTTATTTACATCCATCCCTAATCAGCTCCTACAGGAAAATTTAAGGATAAAACGCCATCAGGCCCTAGAACTCAGTCAGGTGGACAAGAGGATACAGTTCATTAACTCAGCTGCAGTACAAGGCTAGTGTATTCACCTGTCTCTTCACATCTACCTCCCAGTTACTCCAACTCTTGTAGTGAACTCACATGAAAGAATTATAAAGACAGGTACTATACATTAGGCATCACCATAAGAAATGTTTTCAGACATTCCAATATCTGAATAATGACAGTGGGAGACTGCAGTGTTGTGCAAACTGAAGCCACAAGTCTTCCTCTGCAAGATGACTAAGTGAAATGTTGTGATGATGGAGTCTTCTTAATTTATCAAAATTCATCAGTGTTCTTCCAGGAAATACAAGGCATCAGTGTAAAATAATTTTCAGAACTTGAGGTTGAAGTCCTTGCTCCAGTTAAAACCAAAGTCTATTGAGTATCAAAGGGGCAGAATTCCTCCACAGCTGCCTACAGACTCACACCTAGGCAGCACCAAGTATCCTGAGCTTCCCAAAACAGGGAGGTTCTTTGTGCTAATTGCAAATGACCACACTACAGTCTGCTGAGTTGTTCTGTGTCATCATATGTATTTTGGTGAGCAAGGTTTGGCCTTGCAAAATGGAAAAATAGATCCTTAATCATGTACACTATTTTCTCCCAAAACATTCCTTCCTTCCTTCCTTCCTTCCTTCCTTTCTCACTCTCTTTCTCATAGCTATTCTTCATTTTCTAATGGCTACTGCATATATAGGGGTTGAAGAGATGAGAACACAGATTTAATTCTTATAATGTTTCTATAATCAATGCTTTGTATCTGAACAAAAGTGTAAAGAAGGGCATAAATGCACTATGCTCCATTTTAAAAATGGCATCGTAATTGCAGGGCTGCCAATCTTACCTTGGCCTCAAGCATTTACCAGGATTAAAATTTATTTCAAACTGTTCTCCCAAGTCTGCCTAATTTTTTTTTATTTTTTTTTGTCCAAATAGCAGCAACTCACAGTTAGTGAACAAAGCTTCAAGATTTTTTTTTACTTACAGCTAAATTTAACTTTACCCATCCAATAAAAAAGAAATAAGGGAGCCTTTATTATCTCCCTGGATTTCTGGGTATGATACCACATCATAGAGAAGTGGTTATTAGAGACAATGGCCTACCAAGGTGAAGTTTGTAATAAAGCCTATTATGTGGTTTCACCATTGACACTAATGGAATGTAACAGTGATTTAGAATGATTTAATGGTTCCCAGGTTGTGCTCTAATAGTGCTCTTTATATTATGATGTATATCACAAAACCTAATGTGGCTGTTGTGATATATTGACAGTATTCATGCTGTTTCATTTTTTTAGGGGAATTTTAAAAACTGTCAAAAAAGAAAATTAATAGGCTGCAACAGCGTTATTTTCAAGGGGTCTGTTTTTTAAATGTATGTGCATAAATTTCTATTTGGTGCCATGCTTAAGCTAATAAATTCATTTGCATTTTTATTCCAAAGTCATAAAAGTGGAAGGCATGCATGCATGCATTTGTGTGTGTATGCCTGTGTTTGAAGCCTTGCTTTGAAATGATTACAATGTCATCTAAAAATCTGTTTACAAAACGGTATTAGTGGTTTCAAATGCTCGTAAAAGAGGAGTGCAAAAGACAAGTTTTCTTCTCATAGGCTTCAAAATGGCACTAATTTAATAAAAGGGAGACAGTAGGGGGTATGACTACAGATTCACTTACAAAACATCCAGACCCTTAGGGGTCCAGGTGGCTTTTAGACTTGCACTTAAAGTCTGGAATTTAAACAAAAACACAATCATCCTGGAACAGAAACAAAGGAAGATATATTAGAACTGAGATACCTGCCTTTTGAAAAGGTTTGTGGGCTTCTCAGCAATGCCTGACCTGTTAGCTCTAAGGCATTTCTGGTTTCAAGTAGGTTAAGGGAAAGCAAGAGTTTTCTTGCATTTTCTAAAAGTTTTTCCACCTCTTCTTGTAATTTAGAAGCATACATACATTGCTCTAAACATCAGCATTCTGAGCACCTCCCAGGCACTCCAGGCCCCTTGAGTGGCAGGAAAATGGCCAATGGATTGAGGTCGTGATGATGAGCTACCAGTGAAAATACCCTCAGAACATAGTTCTTCACAAAAAAAAGGAGATTCATATCTGGCTACATTTACCCTAAGAATTTTAGTGCAAAGGTCCTTAGTGTTTTTTCCGATAAATGTTTCCTTCCTTATTCATGCAACTTCATAGCTTTTAGAATTAGTTTCCCACACTCATGTTGAAACCATGCACAGCTCTTCTGGAGGGCAAAAGAAGTTAGGGGCCATTAAAACTTGATTGCTGCTACATAGATTTCCTCATTCAACACTGCAAAGGGAGAATATATTCTCAATACCCACTCAGGCTGAGAAACTGTGGAAGATGTCACCCATCTCTGCTCCTCCAGTAGTAATGAAGAAGGGGAAAATGTCACTTGGGTGAAAATGGGAGAAGGATGAGAGTACCAGCCCTTACAGGGCTGGCCGTGAGTGTGTCATGTCACAAAAGACTGATCTGCACTTGTGTCAGGGGAGACTTCAGTTCCTCTGTTTCTTCTGTCTCCAAATAATCTGTGCCTTGTGTTGTGTGCTGCAACTGCCACTGACAAAGCAGGAGAAAGCTGAACTGGGATGAGATAGGGTTTCTGCATGAGTGACCGTATGTTCCCTTTCCTCCAAGAGGATGAGCATTGGTTCAAGCATCTTCTGCTCCAGCTGATAGGTACTTCTGTGGCACCAATTGTACTGCTGAGGTGGACACAAATCCCTGTAGGTTCGTGCTTTAAAGGAGAGTAATTAATTTAAATCACTCAGCTGAATTACCCCAGATTACCAGTTTCCCATGCTGGTTTAAGTGCTGTCCCTTAAGGGAGGAGAGAGACACTGTGATCTGGGAGGAAAAGAGATGTGAGTGAGTGCTCAGAGTGGACATGGGTAGTGGCGAGCACAGTTTTTGGTCTGTCACCACATCAAGAGCTTCTGAATCAAAGAGAAAACTTGTTCCTTCAAATAGCCTTCTTTGCCAAACTGTAGGCTATTGCCATTTACATGGCACTAACTAATTGCTCTGTTACAGGGCAATAACATGACACTTGTCATATCCTGCGTCAGGTTAGTTTGCTTATAGACTTCCCCCCTCCCCGTGAAAACACCAGCTTGTGATAAAACTGCCTGTGAAGAGATCAGCTGGAACCCAGCCAGCCGTCTCCTGATGGGATCACAGTTTGCATTGCATGTGCTTCCACCCTCATGGCAGGGGAACTCAGTGAGCACAAACGGACAATTTTCCTTTTTCTCCGATTCATCCTCTAAAACCATCCACAAAACCATAATTTTTCAAGTGTAAAGAGTATGTACAGGCTAGAAAATGGTTTTATAAATAGAACCTTATATTGAATAATGACTTTGGGGCACTGAACTGAGAGAGGACAGGCAGAAATTTGGAGAAAGTCATTTGTTTTTGACACTGAAGTTATTTCAAAGTTATAAGCAAGATATTTCTCAGGAGATGTTCTTTTTTTTCGCTTTTGTACTGTATCAGCCCTGTGGAGAGCTTTGTGGAAGCATACAGAACAAAATTAGGCAAAGTGCATGTTATGTAACCTCACGATTCTTTAAAAATAATGGGAGCATTGCTATCACTCAAGCTTCTCCCTGCCCAAAGTTTATGTACAGCACATGGAAAGCAGGGTTGGAAAAGAGTGGAGATTGTATAATGAAATATAAAGATCCTTTTTACAGCAATGCATTGAAATTTGCATAATTATTATCCCATTTTGACTTTTTAACTTTAGAGAATCTATGTGGGTCAGTTTTCCCTGTTTTAATTAGCAAAATCAAAATAACAAAAAATGGCAATTTCCTTCTTTCAAGCTCAAGTGGACTACTCAGCCTGTAGCAATAATTATATTTTTCAAATGTGAGGTGCCTAATTTAAAATATGAGATTCCCAGTAGTTACAGAAGTTTTAAGGACAAGAAGTGACAGAAGCAAGTGAGCCTTTTGCTCCTATTGCTTCCCAGCCAAAAGTCCTCTCAGCATCTAAACTTTGTAGGCATTGTGTCACTCATGTAAATAAATTTCTGTGTCAATATTATTTATTGCAAAATATTTTACCCACTGGGGTAAATGAAGAGCAAGGCTTTACTAATCAAATTACTAGCACACTTATTCTAATTTATATGTTCCATGGTTAGCCTTTAAGCCACAGTTGACCTCTTATTTTTTATATTAACTGGAAACAATTCATCAAGTGAGTTACCCCTCTCCTTTCAAATCCACTTGTATTACTAAAAGGTTGAGTAAAGACCTCTGGGGAACAAGGGCAATTTTTGACATGGATCTCAACAGATTAAACTATGCAGGGACAATATAGAATACATTGGAGCAATAACATTATCACATCATAGCCTGATTGAGAGGCATTTCCTTGCATTTTTGTCCTTTTACCATAAGCCAATAGTAGCCACAGGCATTTGACTGCAGAGCCCGGAGGATTGACAGGCCTGGCAGTCATTACACGCTGGATTGAATACTAGATTACTCCAAAGTGGCTCAGGGTCAAGGATCAGTGTGTTCCCTTTTGGCACTAAATGACTTTAATATCCTTACTGTATTAGTCAATTACTTTAAAGCTGCTGCTCTCTGAGCTCTGTCTGCCCCCCTGCAGTTTACTATGGACATTTGAATTGCTCCCATACTTAACCCACACATCTGCTTTTAGATGTCAAAAGAATAGCGCTACCACTGGTGCTATTGACAATGCAAAATGAACAGAGATACTTGCTGTCAGTGTCAAGTGGCACTTTCTTTCCATTGTTTGTTTTAAACAACTCCTAAATAATGCCACAGTGACACTGTTCCTAATTCAGGAAGAGTCCAATGGCGTTTTGCAGCCTACCTTGAATCTAAGCTCAACATGACCAAAACAAGCAGCAGCAAATTATTCTGTCCTCACAGTTAATTCTTTTTTGGGGGGCAAGAAAAAAATATTTTCCAAAGAGCTGAAGTACTGTGGTAAGGCACAAAAAGAAGGGTTGCTTTAAACTCTTGTTTAAATTTCACAAGGGTCTCTGCGACTATAGCAAATTATACTGCACTTCTGAATTTATTGGTGCAACACGGTGAAGAATTTTATATCATGGCCACTGAACATTAAAAGGTCTGGCTTGGCTTGGTGTTAAACCAACATGTCTAGATTAAATATGAGCAGAACTGATCTGAATTTTAAAGCTGCTTGAAAATAATGCCTTTAGTGTTTTAGTGAAAGTGATATCACTGCACATGAAAGCACATCTGTGCTGTGGGGCCCAACTTGTGTGCGGTGATGTCATGGAGTTAAAAAAGCAGCTCAGAACTTTACAGCTAGATACATATAAAAACAATTTTCTCTCACAAATATATCTATTTTCATCTGTGTGAGGAAAAATGCAAACTGCATCTTATTGGGAGAGCTGTCAACCATGTAGTTTGATGAGCCCATGTTGCATGAAGATAGACACATGTTTTTCCTTTTTTATATTAATTTGTAACATGGGTATAAGGACTGGTTGCTTTGTTTTTGTGAAAAAAGCAACCAGTATTTTACAAGGAATATTGTACACCAGCCTATTACTGCATGCATCAAATTGATCTGCTTTGTGGACAATCCAAGAAGGGTCATGCCAAAGTTACCTTTCCTATTCTTCAGAGAACCGTTAGATATCCTGATGAACAAGACGCTTCGTTTAGTGCAGGAAAAAAAAACCAATTTTGACAAATTTTGACATACAAGGTAGATGTAACCCAGGTCATTGCTATTGGGAATTCCAAAGTATCTAATATCCAGGCCACCCAACATATTTAGCATGGAAGTGTCCACTCAGACCTGTTTGCTGATGACAAGGCCAAAGGAAAAATTAATCCACTGTGCACTTTAAGCTTCTGGAAGGCTTAGGCAGTATCAGAGACGTTTTAGCTCCTGGCTTCAACAGTCTGTATTTCACTTGAAATTAGAATTGCTGTGTTAGGAAGCAGATGATACAAGATTTTGAATAAAATTCTCAGTCTCTAAGTGCCTGTCCGTGTAATTCAGGATCTTTAGGAAAATAAAGACATTGTAGGTAACAGATCACTAATAAAAATGCAGTATATCATAATTTTAAACTATATGCTCACTTGCATGTATTTCAACACAAAATCATTTCATAAGATGAATTCAGAGTTTTGCCATTTCAAGTGGATTTTACATGTGTTCCTGCTCTAGGAAGGCAGACAGACATGTGGACAGTAATACATATTTCGCTTGCAGTGTTCCTCAGCTCAGTGGCTAAGCATAATGAATGGTGCCTTGGGGAATGCTCTGAATAATTGTGCTAATTTAAAATTTAGTCAGCAAAGGACCTTAAAAAACTTGATACCTCTTGGTAATGATGCATCATTAGCACTTTTCATTCATTTATATTTTGTTGTGTTTAGGGATTTGGGTATTCAGGAGAAGAAAGGTAGTCTGACAAGAGAGTGATTGAATCAGCCCTCTTGATACCTGGGAGTGACAGAAGGTGAAGTACTGTAGCTGCAGTTGACAACTACTTTAATATGAGCCACTTATAAATATTTACAATTCATAAGTCAATGATGAGCTTGTGTATAGCACATAAATAATACCATAAGTATTTGGCATATTTATTTGGAGCCTGATCATTAGTTAGTAGCTAGCTTGGTGTTAAAGAGTTATGGAAACATTTTCAATTAGAAGAGCTTCATTTGGAGACTGCAGTGCATGGCTTTGAAGAAAATAACACACATGAAACAGGTGAGTTCACACTTCCAGAAAACTGCCATTATGAAAAAGCATTCTCAGCTTAATCAGTGGAGTAAAACATCCAACTTCAGTGCAGTAACATATGTGAGTAAGATTAATAGGAACTGGCTCTCAATGATTTATTTGGCACAGATACCATAGCACTTAACATGTGGCCTTTTTACAGTATAACAATAAGCATATTGGAATCTAGTGAGTCCTATTTACTGCACAAGTAACTGTGTCGGGGATATAATTCCTCTTGTTAAGGAATTCTACTAATAAGTTGATTTTGTAGGCTAAATGAGACACCTCAGGTGCATGATTTTGATCTGACTGCAATAAAAGATCAAGCTCTCGCCAGGCTGACAGGTTGAAAATGAAGCACCCATTGAATGACAGATTTCAATATTTTTTTTGTTCAAGACAGACATCTATATGCAAACATTTTTATTTTTTTTGTTTCTCATATTAAATGTTGAACACTGTTCACAAGAGGGGGAAAACCCCAACAGCCCCAACATCCATAAATCACAATCAAATACAATGATAAAGCTTACAGAGAACACATCCTTTTTTCCCTTCTTTTTGAAAAGCTAAACATCTGTACTTTTCTGAACTACTTTAGGCAGAGTAATTATCTGTAGCTTCAGTCTCTTTAATATGAGTATAAGGTGCAGTGATGAGTGCTAAATACATTAATCAGGAGTGAAAACGAAATTGAAACATTCTGCAGCACATTCATGGACACATAAAAAGAAAAACTAATCCTCAACACAGGTAAAGCATACTTGCTGTGTTTATGTGTCTAATTTTCATCTTTTCTGGACTTTGTCATCCCTACTTTTTTTTAATATAACAGCCAGGTTTTAAATGACCAGTGGGGATGGATACTCCTTTCTTTCCATCCTGGTGGGTAATGAGAGAGACAACACCTCCAGCCATTATCCCTTCGAGTGCTGAATGGGAGTGCAGTTAACTTTGATAGCATAGAAGTAAGTACATTTTTTATTGCATAGGAAAAAAAATGTTGAGAATAACCTATTCAGTTTAACATTTTCACAGAGTAATTACACATAAAATTAGCTAACCATCAAACTTTTTAGCTACTTTTCCCAATCATATTAACTGCGTACATACACATTTCATCTCTAAGCACAGAAAAATTATTTTAACCTGGCAATATCCACAGAAACAGTCTAAGGTGGAGGGTTTCCATTTTTACTTGTTTGTAATTTGGGGTTTGCCTCTCAAACTATAATTAATTTTTCAGATACTAGTGTAGAAAATCAATCTGCAATGTCTTTCTTGTGTTTGTACAATGCAATCACTCATTAATACAGTTTTGAGTATCAAAAAGGTGTCTGTTTTCTGTTTCATTTGTATGCACTTTTGCAATAGGATTGTCAGTCTTCTTGTCATGGATCATCCTCAGGTATGTAAACAACATGCAAACTTACTTTATGCACTTTTGCAATAGGATTGTCAGAGTCTTCTTGTCATGGATCATCCTCAGGTATGTAAACAACATGCAAACTTACTTTGAATGATAGCCAATCTCATAATTTTCTCTCATAAAATGACATATACAAATCAAGGAGCTAAAGCATGGAAAATAACATATTTTGGTCTTGTGACTAATGGTAACCTGGTGCTATTGAATTACTGAACTGTGTCTGAGAACTAATGAGAAAAATTTCCCAGGGGAATCTTTATCCAGTGCACTTGGAGAGGACCTTGGGGACTCATTCCGTGTCTGTCACCTTTCCCGTCTCATTGACACTCAGCTTCTTTACCACCATGACACTGTGCAACCATTTCACTTTACACCTCACGATTAGAATATTAAAAGGAGAGAATACTACACTACTTGCTCCAGATAGCAGAGTTGTTTTTGACACTTAAAATAGAAATTGTCACTGAAATATCACAAGGACATGACTATCTCCAGCTCCAGAGCTCCCATAGAACATTTAAAAGCTGAGAGCTGTATTCTTTTGCAGGTAATGATGTCTTTTATCATATTTCTTAAACAGCCTGTTTTTTAATTTCTTAATTAACAATGAAACACTTTAGGATACATCATGCCATGTAGACCACACAAATGATTTCACTTAGGTAAAATTTGCTCCTGTGATAGAAGGACTTATTCACTGGTATTGATTATATAATGATGAATTTTTAAATGAAGGTATAGAAGCATCAATAGCAAAAATGTATCATTACATATGTGATAAATATTTGGTAAAGACCAGTGAAGTCTGAAAACATAAGGAAAACTCTTCAGTGTCTGTAAATGGCTTTGGCTTCATTGACTTTAGAACACTGCTGATTTCCCTCAGAGAGGATTTGTCTCATATATCTTACATCCATATTTAGATGAGCTTTGGTATATCCCGTTAGGGCCAAAACCTCCCTTCCTCTGAAAAGCTTCCTCACTGAAGTGCACAGAAGTACTCTCATGAGTAAGAGCAGGGAGGATTTGGCCTCAGGGAATAAAGCTCAACTTTAAAAAAAAAAAAAAAAAGAAGTTAAAAAAATCCAACTACATTTTTAAACTTAAAAAGTGCTCTAATTTCACCTGGTTGGTGATTTCAGAGAGAAGCTAATTAAATCCAATGGAGAATTTTAAAAATGAAGAAAAATCCCACAAATTAGGACAGCAGGGGGAAAATAAGTTTCCTAATTATATATAATGAGGATATCTTCTGCGTAGTGCAGCAAATGTTCACCTTTTCTATAATACCAAGAGTATGATGATTTCTGCTGTGTGGCCCAGGGTGCTATACAAACCTCTGCAAGTACCCATCACACAAGTATTTGATTTTATTAAAGAGTTCTAGTAGGCCAAATGTCCGTGGGGGTCACACACTGTGACTTGTGTAGAGACAGAAGTACTGAACAAATTTGTCTCAGCCCTCAGTGACTGGTTTTGCTGCTTTGTTTTGTTCGCAGTGAGGAAGTGAGGGAAGGGGAGATTATTTTGGCAAGTATTAGGAAGAAATCAGACTATATGATGAGTTTGGTTTTGTCTTCTTTCCAAGATCTTTCTAAGGAATTGAAGAAAATATGCTCTCATCCTACCCTGCTTCTTCTGAAGATGGTGGGATTTCTCCTATGGACTTCTTGAGCACATATGCAATGCAGTGGTTTTTTCAGTAGTGGTCAGGCACAGGTATGATAATGTAGTCCTACTATGTCTTGAAAACCTTTGAGTGTACATGTTTCAGCCTTGCATTGCCAACAGTTTAGTCTTTTGTCATTGACTCAGCAAATATTATTTGCACAAAACAAAATGAAAATACATTCCTAGGGGTGAAGATTTTCTAGAGGATTCTGTTCCCTTCCCATGAACCCCCAGATTTAGAATCAGAAAATCAGAAAATCATAGAATTTTAGAGGTTAAAATGGACCTTACAGATCATCTAATCACAACTCCCCCTGCCATGGTCAGGGACACCTTCCCACTAGACCAGGTTGCACAAGGCCTCATCTAGTCTGGCTTTGAACACTGCCAGGGTTGGGGCAACCTGTGCCAGTGTCTCACCACCCTTACAGTAAAAACCTTTTTTCTAATATCTGGCCTAAACTTCCCCTCTTTCAATTTGAACCTGTTACCCCTTGTCCTGTCATTGCAGTTCCTAACACAGAGTCCCTCTCCATCTCCCATGTAGGCTCCTTCAAATATTGAAAAGTTGCTTTGAGGTCTCCATGCAGTCTTTTCTTCTCTAGGCTGAACAGCCCCAACTTCCTCAGCCTGTCTTCACAGGGGAGATGCTCCAGTCCTCTTATCAACTTTGTGGCCTCCTCTGGACATGTTGAGGGCACCAGAACTGCATGCAGTATTTCAGGTGGGGTCTCACAAGAGCAGATTAGAGGGGGAAAATCACCTCTTTTGACCTGCTGGCCACACTTCTTTTGATGTAGCCCAGGATTTGATTGGCTTTCTGGGCTTATTGTGAGTTTGTCATCCACTGTCACTCCCAAGTCTTTCTCCTCATTGCTGGTCCTCTCATTTAAAGGAAATGTAAGGGAAAATTAGAGACTGTCTTAAAGATTACAATATTACAAACAATATTTAGGGAGTGAAAAGACCTGAAAAGGAAACTCTATCAAGAATTATCAGTCCTCTGATGTTTGATGTAAGCCACTGACATTGTGAGAAACACAGTGATGATGAATAGGGAAATGAGGTTTTGATGTTCTCTTCTACAGTTACTCAGAACCTACTAAAATCACATATGTTTTAAGTCTCATTTGTTTTACAGAGCTGAGTTTAAATAATTAGAACTAGGAATAGTCATGAATGTCTGTGCCATGTGACGATGAAGCACTTCTGCTTAGATGATCTCTTTCATCTGTCTCTGCATCCATTCTGCACAGGGGAAAATAAATGAATAAGAAGCAAAGTTGTGAAGATAAGATCTACTCTACTAGCTCTAGCTGTTCACCTTCACCTTTCTTTTTTGAATTTCAAGTCACTGTACTTTATTCCAGGTTCAGATCAAAATTCCTTTATCTATGCTGTTGCTTTAACTGGTCTGAGATGTACCATGCAACAGAATTGAAAGAGGAAGCTACTTGATGAGTATTTTAGAAAAGATTTTGCTTTCCATTTAGAACACGTAACACTAAAAAAAACGAAGTCTGTGAGTTAGTCTATTTAGAATCATAGAATCATCAAGGCTGGAGGAGACCTCTAAGTCCATCAAGTCCAACCATTAACCTGTCACTCCACTGTAACAGCTAAACCCTAAACCTAAATCCTCCAGCACCAGATCCAGATGCCTCAAATACTTCCAGGGATGGTGACTCCACCACCTCCCTGGGCAAACTATTCCAGTGCCTGATCAACCTAACAGTGAAAATTTTTTCCTAATGTCTCACCTTATGACTATTCCCTCTAGTCCTCTCCCTGCAGGCATGGCAGAAGAGACCTTCTCCCACCTCTCTACAACCTCCTTTCAGGTACTTGTAGAGAGCCATGAGGTCACCCCTGAGCTGCCTCTTCTCAAGGCTAAACAAACCCAAGTCCCTCAGCCCTTCCTCATGACGTGTTCTAGACCCCTCTTCCCCCAGCCTGTAGTACTGCATGGGGGTGTTTTGTTCCAAGGACAGGACCAGCACTCCACCTTATTGAACTGCATGCAGTTGTCCTCAGCCCATTGATCAGGTCAGTCCAGGTCTCTCTGTAGAGAGAGACCCTGCCCTCAAGTAGATCGACACTCTCACCCAGCTTAGTGTTGTCTGCAAATTGACCCCTCTTCCCCCAGCCTGTAGTACTGCATGGGGGTGTTTTGTTCCAAGGACAGGACCAGCACTCCACCTTATTGAACTGCATGCAGTTGTCCTCAGCCCATTGATCAGGTCAGTCCAGGTCTCTCTGTAGAGAGAGACCCTGCCCTCAAGTAGATCGACACTCTCACCCAGCTTAGTGTTGTCTGCAAATTAAATTTAACTGCACTCAATCCCCATGCCCGGGTCATCAATAAATTTGCAGACAACACTAAGCTCTCAATCCCCATGCCCAGGTCATCAATAAAGGTGCTAAATAGGACTGGCCCTAATACTAAGCCCTGGGGAACAACACTAGTGACCAGCTGCCAATTGGATTTAGCTCCACTAACCACAACTCTGGGCCTGGCCATCCAGCCAGATTTTTACCCATTGGAGAGTCCACCCATCCAACCCACAAGAAGCCATATTTTCTAGAAGCCTCCTGTACTATTTGAATATCTAGATTTAAGTAAAAAAAAGTCAGGTGGGTTTTTTTTAAAAGCATTAACATACAGTTTACACAATCCCATCTCCTCTTTTAAGTGGCAAAATACCTTTCTTTTGAAAATATGTAGGGGAAACACTCCATGTCAATACTTACAATATCAGGAGACAGGTCGTGATATGGGTTTTTTTTATTTTTCTCAGACAGATAACTATGAGTGTGGCAGACAAAAAATCCTTAGACTCAGATTTGCAGGAACCACATGGAGCAGGTACTTGATTCAGTATCATGCTAGTACTGCTACAGGCAAAAAGCAGTTCTAGAATTTAGGATTTAATATCCATTTAAACTTTTTCTCCATGACCTCTCTCCCACCCATTAAATTACAACTGGCTCTTATCAGCTTCTCAGGAATAGTTTTTGATTGGTAGTTGATGAGGCTGCACTGAAGCTTCCCAATGCTTTGGATACCCAAACTCATGGCTTTCTAATGTAGCAGAAAATTATAACTAAAACATGAGGCCAAATAATACATATGTAAGCTAATTCCATGAATCTTTACTAGTACACAACATAGACTTGCAGAGACAGTAAGTGAAATTAGACACTTTTCATCATTTATCATTTTGCTATGCTGCCTTGGACTTAACACAGGTATCAACTCTATTTAATTTCTGTGCAGTTGTGTGTATGCATAGAAAGAGAAATAGGCAGTTCAGAATGTGTCTCTTAAGGCCAAGAAAGTTCAGATGTAATCCTCCCACTGCCACAGGTCTGTGTGCAATTTTCCTTAAGTTCAAGTAGAGAGGCATAAATAGAAGCAACAGAGCATCTGACCCATCACTCATATTCAGGACAGTTTCTCTGTTTCAGATGTTTAAGTTACTCCATTGTGAACAATTCACATTTTCTTTTGAGAAACTGTTAAGGCATAGAGATATGAAGACCTGTGTTATACGAATGTCCATAGGGAAAGGAAAAAATGAATGCTGAACCACTTTCAACACCTCAGTGTCTGCCTCACAAAATTAATACTATGGTGGACAGCTGAGGCAAGAACACACACTGTGCATTGCTGAGACAAAAAGCTTGCCCTGAACTTTTGCAGAGTTGTGAAAGAAAAATATATTATTTATAATAAGTTTTTTTAGGAGGGGGAAATTTGTGTTGTGGATATCATGTATCTACTTTTGCCTACATAACTGGAGTGCATTGAAGGAAGAAAATCATACAGGTCTAAGCCTGACTGATGTCTCTCTCTCTGCAGACCCCAAGATCATATCTCAATACCTTTTATTCCTTAATATACAATTGAGAACATGCAGTGAAACACTGTCATTGCTTTCTAGTGCAGTCATGAAAAGCTGGTCAAGAAGGTAATTAAAATTAATATAGTATTGTTCAAGGGCCTGATTAGCACTATTTATTTGCCATTCCTTTCAGTTTCTGAAATTTCATTGCACCAAGCTTGGAGCTTAGCTCGTACTTTTTCAATCATTCGTCCTGATTTAGTTTGTCACAAACAGCTAAAAGTTCTGCTCTAAATGACTTTGATGGTGTCAGCTCTGTCAGTGCCAAAGCAAACGTGGGGTATATGTTTACAGTCTCCTTTATACACATGTCTGAGGCAGAAGAGCTATTGAAGCAAATTACTTCTCACCCACACGGAGGGTATTCCTTCAATGTCACAGCAGAGGTCATTGACAGGGCAACCCAGAGATGACAGCTTCTGAAGAGTGTGCTTAAGTTTTCCATAATGTTCATCCAACTTTTCTCAAACACTCTCAAGAAAAATATATTTAACCCTTTTATAATTAGCAAATGCAAATGCAAAAAGACATCTTTAAAATTTTCAGCCTTTGGAATATTATACAATGTTTGCAAGAATAACCATTACATGCCATAGCAGTCCCACAGTTCTGGTAACAGCCAGAAGAATACATCATTTTTGTATTTTAACAATAAGTATTTGTGACTGCTGATCTATTCAGTGAGGCTATATAATTTCTTGTTGATGTTGCTATACTGACCTCTGCAGGCTTTGGAAGTTTGGAACATTGTTTACTGCAGTGACTGCCTTGACCTAGTATGCAGCTAAATGAGTCTGTACCACCAGAACACTTGAGGGCTAACATACTTATCTGAGAGTTGGACTTAATCTTAGTTCTAAATAACAAACTGTAAACAAATTTAAAGTAATGATGTGAAAGTGTTCATGATGCTCAGAAGATGTTATTTTAAGAAAAAGTAAACCAAGTGCAAAAAATAGTATTTAAATGAGTCCTTTACAGATTTGGGGTTTATAATATGACATAGTAATTAAGAAACACAGCCATTTTAGGTGAAAAATGTTATTACTGTTAATGACTGTGCAAAGCTGGTCTGTTAAAAAAAATAATTCTGTATATATTTAATCAAATTTGATACAGTCTACTATTCTGCTCCTATATCTAGTTAAATTAAAAGTTGCATGTATTCAGTATAGGTTTATAAGTTTTCTCAACTGCAACAGATACACCAGGCTGAATAGTGATACTTACATGAAGCAAACTTCCCCACTTTCTGAGTTTCAGCATGTTGAACTAAATTAATTTCACAGACAGTACAATGCATGCATTAATCTGATCTGGGTTATTTTCTGTTAAATACTTAGTGCCTTTCTGGAGTTGTGTGTTCCTTGCATTTATTCATGTCCAAATACAATTTTTCAATTATGGTCTGACACTTCTTTTATACATATATATCATTTTTGTAACTTATAGTCATGTTTGGCTGACATACAGAGCTATGCCCTATACCTTGTTTATGTTAGAAACAAAGACTCTCTGAACTGCAGCTCTGTTTATAACTATTTGTGGTTTAACAAATGACAAAATACAGAAGACTTAAAAATTTTGGTCTGGAAAAAATATCTCAGTCTGGTTTATGTTTTCATCTGCTTTCCCCACATTTATTGATTTTGTTAACTGTTTCAGCTATTCACTGTACACTTCTCTGACCACATCGTATTTATGTTGTATGCAGGTAACTGACATTTGAAGAAAAACAAAACGTACAGGATGAAGTCCTGACTCCTCTGAAAGCTCCCATTGACTTTAAGGGAGGAAGGAATTTTTGTGCTGCACTTTTATTGCTCTTGCTTCATCTTCAGAATTAAATGATCTCTTCAGCAAATTCAAGGTTTATCTAACTAATCGTACTCTTTAACAGACTGACAGGTTATACCCTGAGACAAACAGATATATGGGCATCCCCATCTCCACTACTTCTAGAAAAAACTTTGTATTTTGGTATGGATTATCATGGACATTGGATTAAATTTTTGTAGTCCAGTACTGTTAACTGAGAGTTGGCAAAAGCTGGGTAAAACAGAAAGCATTTGGTGGGAGAAGAAAATACACATGGGAAGATGCAAGACATTTCTTTAAATATCTGTCTTGACATTCACTCCCTCAGTTTTATTTTCCTCAGTTTTAGTGTTGTCAAAACAAATGATCTGAGATAACTGGCGATTTTGTTTGTGAGAGGAAAGATTTTGAGATTACTATTCCATTTATCTGCTGCCATTTGCACTACGAAAGTCTCTAAATCATAGTCTTCTAACTAGTCCAAGTGCTGTTTGTCTTCTTGTGCTGAACCTGCCAATTCCTGCAGTGCTCAGTTCTGGATGAAGGGATACATTTTTGTGCAGTTTTACAGACTGCCTAACCCACCAATTTTCATCCACAGCAAGAATAGTGTCAGCAATGATAGTAAAGTTTCTACAGAGCAAACTTCTGGCTACTACCATTCATGTGAGGTACCTTCAAAGACTATACAGACTATATTATGCATCCAGGAGCACAACTGAATTTCTCCAGCCACAAAAGTGCAGTCAGTCCATGCAACCAGACTAAGGCTAAGCTGAAGCAGAAAATATATGTGTATATAGTGATAGTGAAGAATTTAGGTCCTCAGAATCAACTGTTTTACACTAGAATTCTGCTCCTTTACTCCACAGTGTTTGCTAATGTTAACACAGACACATTGTCTTGCTCAGTCACACAGAAAATATTGACAGAGTTTGAGACTAAATTCTCATGTCTTAACTGTCAGCAGCTAACTAGTGGGCAAAGGTAGACCCAATTCTGGTTACCAGCAAGTTTTTATAGGCTGGCAAATCAGGAAAGAGCAACTGGAAGGGGAATGTGATTTCCCCCACTTGCCCCTCCCAAAAGGAAGCACTAGATAATTGCAGGCAGAGGTTATACAACAACAGTAATGGCAGTTGTCAGTCCACTCCCATACTCAACCACACTGCCAACACTGCCAACTGAAGTGCTGAGAAACCTGAACTTGCTTTATGGACTTGTTTATGTTGTCATACGGTATGGTGCAGAGGGGAAAGGTCCACGCCTTGACTTACCAACATGTGTTCTAGCTCTAGAACCCTATGCATGCAAAATACCTTTACAGCAAAGACTGTTCAGAGCATGTGCCTGGCCCAGGAATGCATTGTGCATGGATAGAAAGCTGAAGGCTGAAGGCCTCTTGTGTGCCTATTGCAATGGGGCATGTTAGAGGGCTGCCCCTGGGCATGGCTTCAGCTGTGGTTGCTACCTAGAGGGAAGATGCTCAGAGTCTGCCAGCAGTGTCTTTAGTAAATATTGCTAATCTCCACATATAAGTACAAGCAAATTGGAACCAGAAAAGGTCTCCACAGCACACTAATTAATAACCTAGATGCACACTAAGCACAAATATCAAAACAGTTGAGCTACGTCAGCATAACTAACCAGAGGAGTTATGATGTGATTGTTTTTCCTAGGACATTTCAGGACTGTTAAGATAGTATGCAACTGTCAAATTAACCTGGAATATAGGCTGAAGGACCGCTGAAAATTAAGACAAGAGTTTTTTTGGTTTTTGTTTTTTGGTTTTTTTGCTACCAGTTGCAGCTAGACCTCATAGTAAATTCCAAAGTTCTATAGAAACATAGATCACAGTATTTGAATTATGTCTCTTTGTGTGCTGATCACAGATTACAGCACCTGGAAAAGTGGTCTGAGCAGCTACCGAAGTCTTCTTTTGACTGTCAGTCTTGATTGCCTGGTATTCATGTAAGGTCTATACTGTAATGTGAATAATTGTTCAGTGTTACATTCCCACACTTTTCTGTTTTTATAGAAATTTGGGGCACGATCATGGCCTGATTCTGTCAAAGTAAAGACCATAGTTTTGCTTTTTCCCTAGAAGTTTCTAATTTGTGTTCATTTCTGTCTTGGATCTCTGTAAAAATAGTTGAGCAGGATGTCAGCTCCTTTTTATTTTTCTAAGTGCAAGCCTTGTTACGTTTTGCTTAATCTTCCATCCGTATGGTGACATGTAAAACTGAAGCTTGACCATTTAAGAGTTCAGCAATACACAGTCTCCCAGCAGGTCCCCCCAGGGCACTGTGTCAGATGGTATTAACAGAAGAACCAAAGCAAGTGTCCCTGCTGCACTGCTTGGACATGTATAACTGGAACATTTTGGAATCACAGAGTATGGTGCGTACAACAAACTGTAATCTCCCTTTAGACCATAATACAGCTTTCCACAAATGCTCTTACAACTAAATTGTGTTACAGTAGCTCTAAGAAATAGTAAATTGGCAAATCAGTAAAACAGCATCTTTGCCTATTTCCTCTATTGGTCTTTATTTTCTGATGGGGATGTAAAGCTCTTAGGGTAGTGCCAAATACACCTCATTGTGTACTACTACTTCTACAAAAAGCTGCTTTAAGTTTCTTTATGCTATTTAGGTCACACAAAGTAGATACAATAGGGAATGTGCTCTGACCCTTTTGGCAGCATCTGTGGTGCTATTTATGCAAGAGACTACATCGGGTACCTCATTACTGATATAAGCAGAAGCATCACCCATCAGTCACAGAGATTTTCCTTTGCATACCTCAGAGGCCGAACTTGATCCAGTACTTCTGAGACATTGGGCATAAAGTGTTTTTCACTGATGTTCTTGCAAAAAAACCCCACTATAGGATATGTAGTGTGCAAACAGACTTTGCACTTTACTGTAACTATCAGTAATGGTATGCAGGCTACAATTTAAGGAGAACTATTAGCTTTCTGAGATGTTAAATTACTGAAGAGCATGCAATAATAATAATATGGGAAAAGACAGCACCCTAGTGGAGTGAAACAAAGAAGACTGCAGCCCAATCATATGCAGCCTAGATAACACTTCTTTTTCACACAAAAAAAAGTTCCTTTCTGGGAAGCATGGTTGTTATACACTGGCACTGTATTCTTCTAGCACAATGGACTTGATTTGGTGAAGTACCTTGTTCACACATGGGTCTTCAAGCAATTGAATAGTCCCACCTGAGTTAATACAGCTGTTCATGAGCTCAACATTAGGCCCATCCATAAGACATCACCTGAATATGACCACGATTTTTTGGCTTTCACTTTTTCTGACACAAGGAGTTGAATCTACTTCAATTTGATTTATCAATTTTGGCCTTTTTTTTTTCGCTTTAACTGATCTTGCTTATGTTTTAGATCTTCAAAGTGTCTAATGGAATTTTATTAGTTTAGTGCTGTCTAAGCCAGGACTGATTTTTTTTTTTTTTAGTACAATTTACAACCAGGCTGACCACATGGAACATCCCATTGTTTGACAAGTGGCTGAAAACTGGAGTAGAAGAAACCTACATTTTGTGAAATTGTCATCTGCTTCTTTAGACCATGAAAAGAAACTGAGTCCAAACTAAACCCAAGTTCAAACATAAACATTTTAACCACAAAAGAAGAGATAGAGAAATGGCACAATCTGGAAATATACTTGTAGGGTGGTTTGACCCACTGACACATAATGACTCAAAGTCTGGGCCATGCTAGCTTCCGTTATTCATTTTAATACTACTGGTATGCTGCCATATTTCCTTGACTTGCCTGTCCCATAATAACATAAAAAGAAGAGAAAGGCAAAAAGAACCCCAAACATAAGACACTAGTAATCAGCCAAGCAAATTAGCTTTCTCTTTGCTCCCTAAGATTAATTTATGCCCTTTTTTTCTTTTTTTTGAAAAGAACATTTACAAATAGTGAATGCATTTTGCAGATGAGAAGTGAGAACTTCAAGTATCCTTCTATGAGGTAAAGGTCTTTGGCCACAAGATTAAAGAGTCAGATAATTTCTTCTGGTTCCTGAACAAAAAGAAAACTGCAGGCCTACTGCCTTGAAGAAAAAGGTTGTTAATGTGATTTTAAGCCTTTTTATGCATGTCAGATGACAGAACCCCAGCTATAGTTTCAACAGAAACAATATGGAACAAACTGAGTCTTTCAAATGAGTGGTGTGTTTAGCAAAACAATCTGTTAACAGCTGTCCTCTTCTTTGCATAGAAATAATAAGGTTCAGTTTTGTATTGAAATACATAGCCAACAACAGTTTGACTTTTAGGAGAGTGTATTATAGCAGTGATTTTTCCTATTTCCATTCCCTTCCCTGATTATCCTGGCTAACCAGTTTGTTAACTGTAGCCCTCAAATACTGGTGAATTCTCAGCTGACTTTGTCAAGTGGCCAGTGTTCTTGGCTTCACTAAAAAGACACTGCTCTTAGTCTACCAAAATTAGTTGGAAGAAATGTCAGAATTTGTATTCACTGGTCTTTCTTTTAGTAG
Organism: Acanthisitta chloris; assembly: GCF_000695815.1. Lineage (NCBI taxonomy): Eukaryota > Metazoa > Chordata > Aves > Passeriformes > Acanthisittidae > Acanthisitta > Acanthisitta chloris. Next base: position 46,305 of record NW_008674153.1, read on the forward strand.
GTGTACATTTTATCACTCAGGAAAGAGTATTGCAACCATTATAGGCATTTGTAATTGGCCTTACCTCCCATTCAGAAGCCTGAGTAAACATCTACAGATATCAATACATTTGTATTGTCATCTCTTATGTAGATTAATATTGAATTAGCTACTGAAAGCTCACTTTAGTGATGTGAAACTTTCTGATATTTTTGGCTACTCATTTGCTCTTGTTGATCTTATTTTTTCAGCAAACTGAATATTCTCTATGTCTTCTATTTGCTTCATCTTCTATCTTCCTTCAGAATTAATATAAGTGTTGCCAAGGGACCTGGACCTTTCCCATAGGAGATGAATGTTGCATAGATGAGAATACTTGGAAAATACAGGACTTGTAGAGTTTTGCAATTTGGTACATAATATGGGTATCACAATTGGCATCACATTGTACAGATAAATAGCAGACTTCTAGGATTTAACAAGAAATGTGCAAATATGCAGACCTCAACACCATTTATGAATTAATTGAGTGCACAAGCACCTCTTATGAGGACTTGATATCTAGTAAGGAACTCGCCTAGGGACATAATACTAAAAGACCCCTATAAAACTCATTAATAGAAACTGCATCTTCCAATTTTTAATTTAAATATATAATAGAAAAAGAAACAAGCTGTATCAACTTTCCACTGGACTTGGATTAGAGATAATATAATGCAGGATTTACAAATGTTGAAAAAAATGCTGAATAAATATGTGTTTTATATTTAGATAACACCATTTCACCAAGACATTTCAAAAAGGAATTTTGACACTGATGCAAATAATGTTTTGCCAGGCATTTATTTTGGGTACAAAAGGCTTCATTTTGTTGTCATTACTGACACATACTTTTCTCAGGAAGCACAATATGCTCCAACAAAAACAAGGGAATGGTTAAGTAGGACAGGTCCATTGTGACTCAGCTGCCTGCACATCCAGTTCTTATACAAGGGGAGAGCAAGGAGTTTAGATCAACCTTTGCAACAGGGGCAAAATTAGGTAAAGTTTTGTGTAGTCACTATATTTTTACCTGGCTATTATGGAAGTACTTTTAAATGCTACCAGGCAGTTCAGATAATATAAAAATTCCAATACTGCCTTCGACTCGAGTCAAGGGTACACTTAAAGAGTTATTAGCACCAGGCAAAGTGTGTTAAGTCTGACATTCATGATGTCTCAGTTATTAAATAGATACTAGTACACGTACTGATTTTCTTATAAAACTTAATAATGATAATGACCTTTCCATTTAGAATCAGGCTTTCAATGCTGAAAACACCGGCAGATTTATAGAATTTAATGCTAGACGCAAATTACAGATCATTGTCGGTTTTTCACATATACAGAACTTGAAATGTATTTTTCACTTTTCATCTTGAACATTCATGTGTCATAATGACCATCAAATGTATATATTTCTATGCATAGCTAACATAATTGATGTTACACTCAATTTATCATTTGATTTAGTGCTCTTCTGCACTAGTGCATTATTCCACTGAGATGATCTGCACACAATAGTGCCTTTAAATTTTAAAAAAAATTATATTGCAAAAAAACTGTGCCAGGGACTCTGCTATTGGTACTAAACAACAGAGAAGATGTTTTGGATGGCAAAACATTGTCATCAAAAGGACTAATATCTAAATTGTTTTGGGCAAAAAGACACTGAAGCTGTCATTTTGCCGTTCACCATTGTAACACGACTGCAGGGATTTTTCTTTTTAGGTACTCTGAGTGGTGTAAGATACACTCATAAAGAAAATGCCAGACATTGCTAAATACTGAAAATAATTTGGCCTGGAGCACTCAGCTTAGTAAAAAGTTTTACATTACAAGGACCAGGTTTTCATCTAGTGAAAAATCAACACATTCTCACTGTGTTCAATAAAACTACACGCTCAGGATCTAGCCCATTTCAATAATGAATGAGAATAATTCCAATGGGGATTACAGCAGCTGAGAATTTGACCCTTGACTCTATGCTACACAGAGAAGAAAAGGAATAATTTTTGAATACTTATTATATTTTCTTATGCACGAACCAGGGGTTATTTCTAAAACAAACAAGCAAGACTGTGCTTCAGCAGAGATGATTATAAGCAGCAATGTATATGATGAAGGGAGACCACATTTCTTCTTTATTGTTTTTTTTCTTTTTCCAAACAAGTCCTTTTCCCCAAACCTCTGTGCTATGTTTCATATACCTTAATAACCCCCGTGCTTTGGATTAGCCACCACATCTATGTCTGATTCTGTCTCAGTTATCTGAGGGGGGCAAGATATTTAACAAACTATTTTTGAGTACTGGTACTGTTAAAGGATACAATTTATGTGACTTCAAGGTTATTGATACGTAAAATGATCTGTTGCAAAGTTGCATCTCTGGTTACTCCAGAAGTCCCTACTTAATGCTGGTGATTTCAGAGCAGACTATATAAATTTAAGGGTGGAAATTATCAACCTAACTTCAGGTGGGATCAGAATCAACCTGAACTTGTCCCAGGGAACAACGGAAGGGGAGAAGTCATTTCACTTTCTTGAGACCTCTACCCCAGTTTCTCTTCACTGACTATAAAGGAAGCCAAAGAGGACTTACACAGATGCAGATGCCAATATTTGTCGAATTCCAACCTAACTTCTTCTTTCCCTGAGAAAAGGAATATTCCCTCATCTCCCCCAGGGTGACCCTATCTTAAAGGAGTGGATCCGACAGGATACTGTGATATGCTTTTTGATAGCATGTATTCTCAATTGCTTTAGGATCAAGAGTCAAAGATGAAAGTTGCTTGCTATGGATTGGTCAAGACTTCTGAGGAAGGGGTAAAGACATTAAAGGAAAGGGTGAAAAATGTTGTATCAGGAACTGGATAACACCTTGCCAGCTATTTCTTCTTGTGGAGAAGACAGAGCTTGTCATTTGATTCCCACAGGGAGTTCACAAAGCAAATTTTACTTGTTCTGCCCGCAAATTTTCTGAACAATGGGCACCTACTCCAGGAATTAAAGCTTATACCTCATTCACATAATGTAATGTTAACATGAGAAGAAAGAAAGGTTCCAAGAACGTGATTCTGAAAGATCTGAGCTTTTTCTTCCCAGACACAGGGCCTCAAATAACTATTAAATCACCTAAGATCAGGCAGTGAAATGAATGGCGTCCTTCCCCTTTTTAAAAAACAACACGCTGGTGTTCTATGTTTAGCCATTATTATGCAATCCAGAAAATATAAGCCTATATGTGATCCTAGTTTCAAAGCAACCAGTTCAGCTAAAAGCTTGCAAAACTGCCTTTCTTGAACATGTTTATATAATTACATAAAAAATAACAGTTAAGGATTTGGAGGGAAAATAGCAACAACCAAACCTTAACACACTAACACAGTGAATGTAAGAAGAGAAGCACAGTTAATACTTTGATTTAAAGTAACTAGAGAGTGTGAAAATACTGAATATTTTATCTTGGAGGAGCCAATTTTTATTTTTTTTTCTTTACAGAGAAACATGTAAGTTCTCTTTTTACAAACACTGGAAAGTGCTAAGCATTAACAGGCAAGAGTGGTTTACACAGTGATTGGTGTTAGCCAATTTTGGAAAAATTATAAGGCTATTAGTTATTCTGCACTCCATCTAATTATTTTTATTATTTTACCAAGGCTGTGGTGAAACTCAGCCCCAAAATCTCAGATCTGGATTAACTGTCCCATGAAATTTATAAGGGAAACAATTTATAGTGGGGTTTTGGTTAGTTGAAACCAGAAATGTATTTAGAACAAAATCCCAGTTTTGAATACTGCTGGACAGGTGGGGTATTTGACTGTGGATTCCAGCCTATGGCCAGGATTTTTAATACGTTGGGATAACTGGATAAAAGAACACTTAAGCAACTTTATTGCTGCATTTTTGCAGCACATATTCATTTTGAAACTCTTACACTTAAATACTAGCCACCTCTGAAGAACTAATCTGTTTATTATCAATGGTTTTGTACAATTAATGCAGAGTCAGTCTTTAATATTAAGGAAAGATATAGTCTAAACTTAGAAATTCAAAGTTAAAGATGACATTCTACATTCAATTCATCCTCTGGTGCCTTGTTATTGAAGAACGTATAATGCTAACATCACACACAGATCTGAAGCTCCACCATTACCTAAGCACAACAGGGTGAGATAACGACAGTGTGTCAGCCTTTTGTTGGTCCGTGTCACAACCTTCACGTTACTTTGTGAGAAGAACTGCTGTCAGGGCATTTCAAGTTGCTTTTGAAATAGTGCCAAGAATGAGGAGGCCCCACTGTCCAATTGCCTTTCCAGTATTAACAAACTATATAGGGGGAAAAAAAATGAAGAAATTGCTCAGTTTGCATCTCAGTGCATGAAAAATCCTAAAGTGTTGCAGGGACAATTGATTATCCAGAGGGCAACACATCATTTCTGTCTGAAAAAGGCCTTTTCTGGTGTCCTACTGGTTATCTATATGAACGTTTCTTTTGTATTTTCCTTTCAACAACTGAGAAATGAAGAAGGGGTAGAAAATGAGGTTATGGGGGGAAAAAAATCAGGAGAAAACAATGTTTTGTAAGATTGTTAAGGTTTTCAGCCCCTTATCTAGGGATAACTATTTTGTCTCCTTGGCAATACTCATCATATCACCTGCAGCAAATATTTAAATATTTCTTCATTTGTTCTTTAAAGAGCTTGCTGCAGTAGACCACACTTGTTATTCTAAAAGTATATTGTCTGAATGAGAACAAAGTGGCCTTAAATGTAACTGTGATAATTTTAAGAAAGTGTTAATTATCCAGCAAAAGTTCCACAATCTCTACCGTGATTCATGACTCTGCCACAATGAACCGGTAGCATTTACGAAGGCAATTAATATTGAAATAGTTTGTTCCCATGATGGGACCATTCACATGGTTAAAGAGCAGTCATACTAAAGTGATATGTTGGTCTGAATCTTTCAAAATACCACTATTTATGCAGATGAAATAGACCTTACTTGATGATTCACAATTTTCAGTGATTTATAAACTACAAAAAGATTGAAGAAGCCTTTTTTATTACACAGGAGGAACAAGTTAAAGATGGCTATCTGTTTCTTTGCTTTGATGGATCATACTCTATATTTAAATAAAGGAAAACCAGAAATCTGTCAGTCTGTCAAACAATATGCAGATTATTCTTTAGAGCACAGCATGTATGCACTAACTATTTCCATAATATATAATATATAAATATTATCAGTCCTCAGTCTCTTTTCAGAGATGTTCAGTCTGTGACTTGTCCAGGCTGGACAGTCTCCTGTCTCTTAACACAGGCTAGAATTGGTGAAGAAAGAAGAAACTCTGTGCTACTGAGGAATCAAAATGGTCTTTAGAAACCTAGGGAACTGTTCTCACCATTACTTTAGCTTTTGTTTAATAACTTTATTATAGAGTATTGGGTTTGTGCAGCAAAGTCTTGCTGGTCAGGGAGGCTATAGGGGTGTCTTCTGTGAGAAGCTTCTAGTAGCTTCTCCCATGTCTGACAGAGCCAGTGCCGGACAGCTCCAAGACAGACCTGCCACTGGCCAAGCCCAAGCCAATTAGTCGTGGTAGTAATGTCTCTGTGATACCATATTTAAGAAAAGGGAAAAAGAAATTATTGCACAGAAGCATCTGCAGCCAGAGGAGAGAAGAGTGTGAATATCTGAGAGGAACAACCCTGCAGACACCAAGGATGGTGAAGAAGGAGGGGGAAGAGGTGCTCAAGCTGCTGAAGCAGACATTTCCTGAAGCTTATAGGGAAGACTGTGGTGAAGGTGACTGTCCCCGTGCAGCCCATAGAAGTGTGTGGGATGCAGCCCATGGAGGAGTGCCACGCTGGAGCATGTTTGTTGTCAGGAATTGTGACCCCATGAGGGACCCATACTGGAGCAGCCTGTTCCTGAAGGACTGCACCCTATGGAATAAAAAGGGACCCCATGCTGGAGCAGGGGAAGGACTCCTCTCTCTGGGGAGGAAGCAGCAGCAGAAACATGTGATGAACTGACCATAATCCCCATTCCCCATCTCCCTGTTCTGTTGGGTGGGAGGAGGTAGAGAATTGGGGAAAACGTTAAGCCTGGGAAGGAGGGAGGGCTGAGGGGAAGGTGTTTTTAAGATTTGGTTTGCTTCTCATTACTCTACTGATTTGGTTTGGCAATAAATTCAAGTAGCTTCCCCAAGTCAAGCTTTTTTTCGTTTTGTCCATGACAATAATCGGTGAGTAATCTCTTCCTGTCCTTATCCAACTCCTGAACCTTTTTTTATATTTTCCCTCCCCTATCCAGCTGAAGAGGAGAATGACAGAGTGGATTTGGTAGGCATTTGGCATCTAGTCAAGCTCAAAACACCATAAATCTAAAAGTTAAAGTGTGTGGAGAACTTGGTGCAATGTAGAACTCTGTCAATTCAATGGTTGGAACTGTCATCCATATTTCTAAATCAAGATCAATTTAAAAGGCAAGCAGCACTTTATCTATATTTTCCAGCTGACAGTAGGTTGATATGATCGCTGACAGGAACAGTTGAAGTGCCTCATTCTTGATATTAGCACTTAGCTCCAACTTATGCTGTATCACAACATCAAGACAACATCAAATGTGTTGCATACTTCTTATTCCCTAGTGTGCTGGTTTGAGCTGGAGTAGAGTTAACTTTCTTCATAGAGGCTGGTATGATGCTATGTTTGGGTTTTGTGCTGAACACAGAGTTGATAATGCAGAGATGTTTTTGTTATTGCTGAGCAGAGCTTACACAGAGTCAAGGCCTTTGCTGCTTTTCGTACTGCCACGCTGGCGAGGAAGTTGGGAATGCATGGGAGATTGGGAGGAGACACAGCTGGGACAGGTGACCCAAACTGACCAAAGGGATATTCCATACCATAGGACATCAGGCTCAGTATATAAGGTGGGAGGAAGAAGGAGGAAGGGGGGACATCTGGAGTGATGGCGTTTGTCTTCCCAAGGAACCGTTACGCGTGATGGGCCCTGCTCTCCTGGAGATGGCTGAACACCTCCTGTCTTCGGGAAGCAGTGAATTAATTCCTTGTTTTGCTTTGCTTGTGTGTGCAACTTTTGCTTTCTCTATTAAACTGTCTTTATCTCAACCCATGAGTTTTTGTAGCTTTTACCCTTCTAATTTGCTCCCCCATCCCGTTGGTGGAGGAGTGAGTGAGAGGCTGTGTGGTTCTTGGCTGCTGGCTGGGGTTAAACCACGACACCTAGATGAGTAAAAGGGCAAGAATATATTCCTTTATATAGATAAGTGTATGTAAAAATAGTTATACACATACATAGATATACATGCACAAGGGGAGGGCAGAAGTAGGTGTCTCTGAAGGAGACAGCACCACGTCTTATTTTTAGTGGTTTCCTAGGACAAGATGATGTGTAATTCAAAACAGTGTCACAAATCATAGAATTCAATTGCTAAATAACCTCTTTACCCCTCCCAAAATGCACAAAACAGATTGTCCCCACTGGGTAGAATAAAAGATTGATTGTCATGTGTGATTAATCTGGACATTTGAAAAAGTTGCGTATGATAAACCTGCCATTTAGTTTGACAAGAGTAAAGATTAGACCACTTGAAAATCATCACAAAGTGTATTCAGTTTTCAGGACCCAAGTATGGCAGTGAGTTGCAAGTCAGTTTAATTCTGTGCTGCAGAACAAAGGGCAATTTCTGCTGAACACTTCTCAATGGATATGTAGATGAGAGATGAGATGCAATGTTGCTGAAATATTCAGAAGCTGATACCCATACCAAGAGAAATTCTGTAATGTAAAACATATCACTGCCTTATTTTATTTTTTTTTAATTTCTTGCTCTGGGGTTTCTCCCTCAATAAATTGCCTCCTTGACTGCTGGCTTGTGGAAAATCCTTTGGTCTGCTTGGCTTCCCAGCTGCATAGGCTATTCCCAGTCTCTTAGCCATAAATAAAAAGAGTTGCCTGTAGCTCTACCTGGCCTGATTGGCACATATGGCAATTGATTAACTACAAGTGACATTGGGGGACTGTCATCGAATACGGCCTTTTTCCTAAGTTCTTAATGAAACGATGGACTCTCCCCTTCAGGGCAGAATCATCCATTAGGGCCCATGTGGTCTGAGCTGAAGGCTCCGTAGGTTGCCACATAGCAATAATAACCTTCTTACAAAGCAATGACAGAAACTTATCTGTGAGATGAATGATTTGAAGAAATGACCTGCTTTGTCTTACTTACAAGAGCGATTTGGAAGCAGTTGTGTTGTTGACAGCTGTCTACCTTCCTTCTGACACTTCTGGTCCTCCACTGAAATTTCTCAGTGCACAATTGTTCTGCTGACCAAAAGTGACATTGCAGTGGGAACACTTTCTGTTTCTGTGGTATCTTTTCTCAGAATAACTTTATAAGATGCTTTACAAAAAGTAGTGAATTTAACATTGCAGTGTGCTTGCATGCTCAGCTCAGAAAGCAGCAGGGGCAAAAAGTTCAGTGACTGACTGTGCAGGCAGAAAAGCTGAATATGGACTCATAATTGAAAGCTACTGAGTTAAACTGATTTAAAAGTGACTGCTGGAAATTTCCACATATCGTCTGAGATGTAATTGTCATTTCTGTGAGCACTCCTACTCTCTTACAACTTGGATAAAATAGGGTATGTTAAATTTGGGGGTCAATGCTAAACACTGTCAATTGATACATGACAGAAACTTAAAGGTATGGTTCAGGAGATTTCTCACATGAGTACATCAGCTTAGAACTTCCATTGATCGGCATTCTGTGAGAATGAAAACCATCTTCCTTGTGAAGAACTGAATGAGCCTTTTGAAAACATTAAGGAAGCCACATATTGACACATATGGTAAAGCAGTCTAGTAATAATGTCAGCTCATGTTGGTTTTATTTTGGGGGACTTTTTCAGGAAAAGATTTGTGTACTTGAAACTCTCAGTTTCTTCCAGGAAAAGGTGTGATAAAATCTCTTTTTGCCATATTTGGTTCTTTAAAAATAAGTATCTGGCTATGGACTACTGAAGTCTCTTCCATTCTTTTTTTTTTTCATTTGTGCCACCTGTGTGATCTGTGTATTGCTTGTGTGGGAACTTCTCAAGTCTGAGAAACTTAATGGACAATATAGTCAGAGGTTGCTGAAGTGGCAGGTTTCTCATGCAGCACCACTAGAAGTACAAATGACAGGATGCATTTTCATCCCACAAGTATAGTAGAGAGAAGAAGGAGTCACCACATCCATCATCTGAAGCCTGTAGAATTGTGATCACATTTTTATTGTAGAGACAGATTTTCAGAATTTGGCCTGAGGAAAGGTGAAAACATGTCAGGCCTTAATACTTTTCTCAAAAATGCATGTCAATATTCTCTGAATTCTTGAAGACCTCTAATGTTTTGCCGAGTATCCAAAACAACAAACAGACCTCCTGACCCTACCCGTTCTTGCTTTTTATAAACTATATTTTCTTCAAAAAAACCCAGAAAGTGATTTGCATAGCAGGAAGGATATTTGCATAAATAAGTTTAAAGATACTCAGTGCAGTTATCCTTCCACATTTTATCTTGGGATACTACTGTTCCTGTCAACATACCAGTTTATTCAATCCACTCATCACCTTTTTTCTCTTGTTTGTAGACAAGTCTAAATGAAATTCATCTTAACAAACCCTGGCTGTTTAAGTTAGGCATGAAATCTAAGTCATTCAGTAGTGACATAAATGTCTTGTGTGCTTAGATTCTTAGTCAGACATTTAACATCCAGCCTGATTTTAGTCACTTATGCATAATCAAGGGCTTCTGTCATCATTAAATCCTTAAAAATGTATTTTTTCCTTGACACTCCTATTCTTGAATGCCAGAGGTCAAGGCCCACGAAACCAGTCCTGTCCCTCTGCACATATCCATGTGCACAAATTGGATCAAGTCTTTACCCTCTAATAGTCCAAGTTCACCTTTGAATTCAAGCTGAGCATGGGAAAAAAAAAGCCAAGGCTTCTCTTCAAACTCCTGTTGTTGGGTATCATCCTGCTCACGGACTGCACAGGTGATGATGCAGGAAAGAGTCTGACTTTGGTAGGGGTGGCCCTGCTCTTTGCAATTCTCATCCCAGATGTCCCACTGACAAGAATTGGAAATAAACTCTCAGAGCATTCAGATGACTATTTTTCACTCTAGATGGACTGCCCCTAGATGGTTGCTGGGTGTATAACTCAATGCCTGTTTGAATATTAGCTTGTGAGCACATTCTTTATTTTCCTGGTTTATGTGCAATTAAGACAAAATCTCAGTGACTGGGTGGGAGGTAGAGAACATATTGAAGAACATTTCACAGGAGAGAAGTGTTTTGCTGGAAATCAGAAAGGTGAGGCACAATTCCATATCAGAAATTATTTTTCTTGTTCATTTAAAACAGATGTATAAATGTTGAAGGAAACAAAAGTGTGAGAGTTTCCATAGACTTCAGAGGAGTTGAGATTTTTCAAGCAAACACATATTGCAAAAGCCAGAGATGAGCACTAGTCTGGATATGTTAATTTTCTTCCTAACAAGGACACCAATCTCTTTCAAGAATCCTAATTGTTCCTACTTAGAAGCCATTAAAAATTGCATATTGCATTATATTGAGAGTTCATCTAATTTCAATGTGAAAATTTTGTAAACAGCAGTATTATATTATGTTCCATTCATTCATTTGATCCTCTAATACATTAGAGGGGGGAAATATACATGCATTGCATTTTTGAGATTTTATTTTAAGGGCTGCTTTAATGAATTCTTAATTACATTATTCAAAAGATCCATTATTCAGCATTCATCTCACTTCTAAATGAAAGTCTTTACCTGACATGTGAATGAAATGAGTCTAAATGCTTTCCATGCCACCTAGGGATTCGTAACAGACTTCTTGCTGAATGGCAGCAGTGGGTTTTCTTTCTGTTTTAAATTTTTGTGGATTGTTTGTAGAATGGACAGGTATGAAATACTGAGCTGTGCTAAGCATCAGTAAGCCCTCTGGTCTCACCAGACGTAATGCAACCACAGTGCTTGAGACAGCTGAAAGAGATAAAAGCTAGAGAGAAAAACATTCATAATATTTCTAAGGTTTTCACATATATTGTACAGGATTCAACTATTTTATTTTGTGTGAAAAAAATATTATAGCCCCTTATTAAAGATTTTCTTCTTTTTTTTATGGTTTACCAGAAAAAAAAAAAAAAGTTGGTGAACATTGTAAAAGGAATTGTGATCTGTTTTTTAAAACTGGCAACTTGATAATTTTCCTCACTCCCCATCCATTTCAG